>NC_083571.1:40153442-40298442 GCF_027579695.1 Neoarius graeffei
TATTTGGTCATTATAACGTAATTTTACGAACAGATTTTTCTGACTGTGGCTAATATGAAGTCTCGCGCATAATAGTTTATGCACATGCATCCTTACTTCTTCTATTGTTCTGGTGTCTCCGAAGGGACCGTCTTACAGCGCACCTAGAGGTGTGGCATGTGTATTGCATCGTTTTCAGCAAGCGTTGCGTTGCCATATGGACCTGATATTTTACTGATCCGTTGCCCATGTGGACGCGATTTTTTTTTTAAAAATCTCGTTGCCGTTGTCGTGTGGATGTAGCCTAAGTGGTCTGTTGAACAAACAGGCGGTCCATAAAGCCAGAACTATTATCAGTCAGCCTGATCATGTCTTAGGTGGAGAGTTTTCCTTAATGCCGTCAGGGAGGCGCTATTATTCTGTCATGACAAAAACAAAGAGGTACTCTAACTCCTTTATCCCTGCAACCATTAGATTATTAAATAAGATGGTAGGTGTAGAGTACACCAGAGAGGACTGGTTCTATTAAGGGTTGTTTAGCACTGACAGGACAGGATGTGATGTTTGGCTGAATGTGTGTGTATTGGATGCATGTCTTATTTTCTTCCTATTTATTGTATTCTTATTTCTTTATTTTTTATTTATGCTATTTATTGTTTTGTTGATTGATGGAGACTAGGACTGACAAACTAAATTGCCCATTGATGGGACAAATAAAGTTTTCTGAATCTGAATCTTGGCGCACCTGAATGAACCATTTCTCAGCTGTTTACTCGAGATCATGAAATAACGGTTTTGTTTTCTCGAGATTTCGAATTAGTTGTATTGTTTTCTCGAGATCCTGAATTAATTGTGTCGTTATCTCGGGATAACAAGGTGAATAAAAAAAAGGATTATATGAAGGGCCTCTCTCAGCTTCCGTACTTATTCATCCATCATAACGTAATATTAAAATTGTGGCTGAATATTTTAGACCATTGTTTTAACACCACAAATCGAGTCTCTTCATTTTCAGGGTGCCCTTTTGGAGGAGCCAGTGGGCTTTGTGGACAGTTGGAGTATATTGTATATAATAGTGTATATTGGATGCAGTGTATACTATGTAATACTGTCTGTCTGTTCTTTTTATGTCAGTCATGCCAATGTTAAATTTATGGCTGCCCCATAAAGGACTGGGCAATTCAGTCCACAATAGTAGTGGATTTACTTTGACGGTTCTTGTTTGTTAAACTGTTTAAAATGAAAAATAAACCGTTTAATTGCATTGTAATTTAGTTGCGTGATATGTGATAAAGATATATTAAATGCATAGAGTACTGGTTAAATTTATTTGGTCACATTTATCAAAAGAATAATGACAATGATTACCTAATTTTAATGAGTAATGTAACATAATGCAACCAAGTAAATTAAAATGTCAAGCACAAGAAAATAATTAAAATCTACTAAATTACTTCATAACAGCAAATACTACAGATACATAATACAAATATTACTATAAAATTGAGTAAAATGATGTTCCTGCCTATGAAAAACAAGTAGACTTTACTTAATTTGTTTAAATAAATATAACTGAAAACTTAGATGTCATTAAGTAAATGTTACTTAATATCTTGACAACTGTTATGTTTTATGGTAAGTAAAATTTACTTAATACTGGCAAGTGAGCGTTACTTGATATTGCAGCATTAAATTTTACTTAAATCATTTGCGTGCAAATACTTACAATATATTTTTTAAGTAAATCTTATGAGTTTTTTTTTTTTTTCAGTGGGTCAAGGCCAGAAAACCATACTGGGTGCCCGTGATCTTCGGGCCCTTAGACGGCACTGCATCACATACAGGCATGCTTCTGTATTGGAAATAACAAAGGCTCAGGAATATTTCCAGAGAACATTATCTGTGAACACAATTCACCGTGCCAGCCGCCGTTGCCAGCTAAAACTCTATAGTTCAAAGAAGAAGCCGTATCTAAACATGATCCAGAAGCTCAGACGTCTTCTCTGGGCCAAGGCTCATTTAAAATGGACTGTGGCAAAGTGGAAAACTGTTCTGTGGTCAGACGAATCAAAATTTGAAGTTCTTTATGGAAAATCAGGGACGCCGTGTCATTCGGACTAAAGAGGAGAAGGACGACCCGAGTTGTTATCAGCGCTCAGTTCAGAAGCCTGCATCTCTGATGGTATGGGGTTGCATTAGTGTGTGTGTGGCATGGGCAGCTTACACATCTGGAAAGACACCATCAATGCTGAAAGGTATATCCAGGTTCTAGAGCAACATATGCTCCCATCCAGACGACGTCTCTTTCAGGGAAGACCTTGCATTTTCCAACATGACAATGCCAAACCACATACTGCATCAATTACAGCATCATGGCTGCATAGAAGAAGGGTCCGGGTACTGAACTGGCCAGCCTGCAGTCCAGATCTTTCACCCATAGAAAACATTTGGCGCATCATAAAACGGAAGATATGACAAAAAAGACCTAAGACAGTTGAGCAACTAGAATCCTACATTAGACAAGAATGGGTTAACATTCCTCTCCCTAAACTTGAGCAACTTGTCTCCTCAGTCCCCAGACGTTTACAGACTGTTGTAAAGAGAAAAGGGGATGTCTCACAGTGGTAAACATGGCCTTGTCCCAACTTTTTTGAGATGTGTTGTCATGAAATTTAAAATCACCTAATTTTTCTCTTTAAATGATAAACTGACAAAATTGGATAAACAATGATGAAAGTCATAAACAAAAAAAAAAAAAAAAAAATTACGCTTACTGTAATTATCACAGAGTACAACTAGATTACAGAAATGACACCAAAATGATTAAAAATTAGTTACATACACACACATCATAAAACTGGGTTTGGAATTTACTCCATAAAAACTGTTTCACCTGTTTGACTAGATTGCAGTGATCGAGGTCGGCTATTCCACAAACAAATTCCTGTATACCTTAAAGAACTCTGAATGGTTTCTGTAAAGAGTGACATCCCTGACAATACACGGCCGTATTCGGCAAAATGGACCACAGTGCCAGCGACATTTCTTCACTGATTTCCTCGAGTACTTCGGACCATGATACAAATTAGTGATGATGATCGTGATAAACAAGCATTACCATATCAATTGGTTACGCACAAGTGAATCAAAGCAAGACACCCAACAAACATCAAGCCGGTTAGCTGCATCAGCAATTCTTACGTTTATGCCCCAAAGAACTCAAAATAGCATATCACGCTTAATAAAAACTTAGGGAAGCCATAAAACGTGTTTTCTTACCCTTTGAACTTCTCTTTTGCGGACTACTGACCATGTTGTCTCGTTTGTCTTGTCCGCTTTTTGGCCGAAGATTGTGGGAACCGCATCTGGATTCAGCGCTGGCTTGTATGGTATTCCTAATGCCGGTGTAGCAGAGTTGTTTGAGCGAAACAATTTTATTCAAAATGTTCCGAGCACACGAGCTGCGTGAAGCAGTTTTTGTTTACCTTCTTTCTGCGTTGCTGCGGGGGTTTGACACTCTACTACAGTAATTAGGGGAGAGTGGGGTAAGATGAGCCACTTTTTACATTTTTCATCATAACTACATGTTAAAGCCATTTTTGCTTCCAGTCTACACACCATACCAAATTTCAAAGTGTACTGTTACTATCTGAGCAAAACATAATTGATAAGCTCTTATGGTTAGAGTGATATTACCTCTTGAAAAAAAAATGTCAAGTGGCTCAACTTACCCCATGCACGGGGTAAGATGAGCCACTGTGTGGGGTAAATTGAGCCAACACAAAACATGTTAGGTTAACAAAGTAAACAACTTTTATTATTAGAAATGCAATCAATGAATCAAGTCAAGTCAATCAAGTGGGGGATAGGGCCGTTGCATAGAGAAGGGGAGATGAAGAGAGAGGTGATAGAACGAGATGGGATAGGGAGGGATAGATAGATGGATAGAGAGAGAGATATGCATAGATAGATAGAAAGAGGGATGGTTAGAGAGGGAATGAGAGATATACTATATTATAGAAATTACTAAAACAGTAGAACAGTGCCAAAAGAATCTTATTTCTTTCAGTAGGTTAAAACATTGCTAAAACATGCAGCAATCATTCCATCAATCATTCAATCATTTCATCATTATTCAATGTTCCAAGCGTTCAAATGGCAAGGGAACACCATTTGCCTCTCCCTCCGTGCTGTCCCCCCAACAGTAAAGGGGCGGGGCAATTTTTTCACAATATCCTGTCTTGACAGGACAGCCTCATCTTTCTCTTTGAATACAAAGGTTGGCTTTCTTGCAGAGCCATGGCATGACCGGCTTCTTTTGAGAAATCTTGCCTCTATTTCGAAGACATCCAATTTGATTATCTGGCCAATGAAGAAATGCACTTTCTTCTTCCCCGTGTATTTTGCCACAACATAATCCCCCACATCTAACAACTGGTCTTCCTCATCTGATGTCATATATATATATATATATATATATATATATATATATATATATATATATATATGTTGTTGTCATATATGACCAGTAAATGTGAAAACTTAAGTGTCATCCATATTGGGTAAGCTCAGCCACCAATGGGGTAAGTTGAGCCAGTGGCTCAACTTGCCCCACATCTAATGGCTCCTCTTACCCCATGGCCACCATTTTGTAGAAAAATGCTAATAAAGGGGATTAGGCTAATCAAAATTATTTTTATTAGCATTCATATCATAGCTTAGAAAGCCACTAACTTAACCCTAATGTGTCTAAATATTATTCTACTTTTGTCTTCTCTAAATCATCTTCGCTGTGGACAAACATGGAATTGACTTAGAAAGCACAAAAACACATTTTTATAAATATGTCCCTCACCTAGTTTGACATGTGGTGCTCCTCTCCACAAGTGTAAGTAAATGGTCCCGGCCCCCTTTGAATGTGGTCACATGGTCACATTTGTTTACTGTTTCTTAGAAACAGGGGGTGGCTCATCTTACCCCCTGGCTCATCTTACCCCGCTCTCCCCTATGGTAGGCTAGCCTGGTGACATCTTGCCGAGGAAGTTTTTCATGAATGAGTTTAGAGCATGCTAAGCGTGCTAACGAGTGCTTATGCTGCCAGGAACACAGAAAAACTTGCGCACGTGCCTCTTCAACAGATTTAGGTAAGTCAGATTGTATGCAGATCTGTTTGTAGGTTGTCTCGCAAGGTTACAGTCCGCAGAACGAGGCTGTAACCAGCACTACTTGTACCGGGGATATCTCTCATTCTCATCTCATTATCTGTAGCCGCTTTATCCTGTTCTACAGGGTCGCAGGCAAGCTGGAGCCTATCCCAGCTGACTACGGGTGAAAGGCGGGGTACACCCTGGACAAGTTGCCAGGTCATCACAGGGCTGACACATAGACACAGACAACCATTCACACTCCCATTCACACCTACGGTCAATTTAGAGTCACCAGTTAACCTAACCTGCATGTCTTTGGACTGTGGGGGAAACCGGAGGACCCGGAGGAAACCCACGTGGACACGGGGAGAACATGCAAACTCCGCACAGAAAGGCCCTCGCCGGCCACGGGGCTCAAACCCGGACCTTCTTGTTGTGAGGCAACAGTGCTAACCACTACACCACTGTGCCGCCTGTACCGGGGATATAAATATGAAAAGTTACCTCCCTGCATTCAGGCACATAGGAATACATCAGCTGTTCACTATTCCCTCGCTGTTTATCAGTGACATCAGTATTATCTTTCCCCCTCCACTTTTTTGTTAGAGAAATGGAATTTCCAATTTTTTTTCCATATAAACTTTTAATGAAATGAAATCTCCAGCCAGGAGCAGCTTCAAGTCTTACTCGCTATGTGGAGCTTCCGTGTCTTGCGCTCAAATGACGTCGGAGCACTGCCGGAAATATAATTCCCGGTTAAAATATTTGCAATGGCGGCTTCCATGAAATTGTCCATTCTGCATAGAAACAGACTTTCGGAGATGACTGTCTTACTTGCGTGAGCTCCTTATTTTCAATTATTCACATGAATCGTTAGTTTATATCATAATCTGTCTTCATAACTGTATTTTAAAAATGGGTTTTCTTTTAAACCAGAATTTTAAAACCCATCTCTTCTTGCTATACTACCGTGTTTAATCGGTATTAAAGTTGTAGATTTTAGCATATGTGCATGCTGGGGTTTAGTTTACATGCATTCATTTTTTGTTTTCCTGTCAAATGATATTTGTTGTTCAGTGACCTTGGCCTTTGGAAAGGTGCTATATAATTAATTTCATGATGAAATATTGAAATGTCACTCACCGTTTGTTCATTTGCTATTCTCTCATGCCTTTGTGTTCTTCTGTTATGCATTCCTGTAAAGAGGGAAAAATCAAGTATGTGACTGGCAAATAGGTGCATGTTACCAGCAAGTAATGCAAATATCAAATAATGCTTTTAATACATTGATTCCCCTAGATTGTAAACAATATGGCCTTATTGAGCAGAACAGAGACCATATAGTTTTAAAAGATGGCTTCAAAAAAGCATATCTACCATTTATTAACACCACAAAAAAAAAAAATAGATAGAACTCGACGCCAATGGTGTCGATGGGGATGCCTCCGTCCGGTAGACTACACGCCTTATTAAGTTGTGAATAGGGATGTTAACCGATGACCGTTTGACCGGTGGTTGACCGAATCAACGTTAACCGGTTAATTTTTTTTTGGTTGTCGGTGAAAAAAAAAAAAATTCATCGTTTTGAAGCTGCCGATTTTGGAGAGGAGAACCTGGAATTCTGTGTTTGTAAACGCTTGGGGCACGCCATGCGGTGTAAGGACGACAGCTGACAAATCAGAAACACCCATTCAGTCATGTCCCGCCCTCCCGCCCCAGTTAAAGACAGCTGACAAATCAGAAGCACCCATTCAGTCATGTCCCACCCCAGTTGAACACAGCTGCCACCAGTGTTGCCAGATTGGGCGGTTTCCCGCCCATTTGGGCAGTTTTAAGTGGATTTTGGCGGGTTTTGAACATATTTTGGGCTGGAAAACGTCAGCAATATCTGGCAACATTGGCTGCCACTCGGAGAGAGAAAAAAAGTGTAGACACAGGCTTTTTAGCTTACAAATTACTATTCTGTTTTTTTTTTTTATTATTATTATTAGAAGGCACATTGAGTTTAGTCCTGCCTTGGCCAGTGCATTCTGAAAGTATGTTTCGGTCTGTAGCCAACAATGCATGTTATTGCAGATCAGATCTCTCCACACAAACTAAAGGCGCAGATGCCGACTTTTTCACGGCTTTTTCATGGACTGTAACGGCATTTGCTTATGGAGTAATTTTAATACAGAATTTACTCTGTTGAAATTATTCAGACACTCCAACGCCCCCCCCTAAAAAAAAAAAATCGGATCTGCACGAGCTGTGAAAAAGGCACGCCGTTTGCATCCCTGTTTAAACTCATATGTTAACCGACTTGAACCGGCTAATGAGGCTCGGTGGTCGGTCAAGATTTTTTTTAGTTTTCGCCATCCCTAGTTGTGATTTGGGGATGGACATTTGACCTCATAGTAATCTTGACCTGTGACCTTTTAACCTCAAAATCTAATAATGTTTGTCCCCAAATGCACAAATGGTGAAAGTTTGGTGAAATTCCTTTCATTAGCCTTTGAGATATTGCGTTCACAAGGTTTCGGGACGGACGGACGCACGCACGGACGGACGGACAACCCAAAAACATAATGCCTCCTGCACCTTATGGTGGCGGAGGCATAAAAAAAGTTTGAAACATTAAACCAAACTAATGAGTTACAAGTAAGGCTGGGCCTTGTATCTAGATATATTTGAAAGAAAGAAAAGGAAAGAAAGCACAACTTTATTCATCACACACTTGTGAAATTTCCTCTCTGCATTTAACCCATCTGAAGCAGTGAACACACACATGAGCAATGAGCACACACACATACCCAGAGCAGTGGGCAGCCATGCTAACAGCACCCGGGGAGCAGTTCAGAGTTAGGTGCCTCGCTCAAGGGCACCTCAGCCCAAGGCCGTCCCATATTAACCTAACCGCATGTCTTTGGACTGTGGGGGAAACCGGAGCACCCGGAGGAAACCCACGCGGACACGGGGAGAACATGCAAACTCCACACAGAAAGGCCTTCGCTGGGTTCGAACCAGAACCTTCTTGCTGTGAGGCGACCGTGCTAACCACTACACCACCGTGCCACCAGTAACATTCCCTGACCGGGAATCAAACCTGGGCTGCAGCGGTAAGAGCACCGAATCCGAACCACTAGACCGCCAGGGATATCTGAGCTATATCCATGTGTTTTTTGCATGATCATCCATAAATACCAGTCAAAAGTTTGGACACACCAAATTCAGTGGTTTTTCTTCATTTGTATTAATTCTAAGAAACTTCATGTCTCAAAGAAATGATGGCCTGTCCTCTCTCTTTACTTAGCCGAGCGGTTCTTGACATAATATGGATACCTACAGTTGTCGAATAGGGCTATTTACTTTATTATGTACTATTTACAGTTTGGTTGTCTTAAATGCATTAAGGCCCTGTCCACACGGCCAACGGATTCAGGTGAATCTGATAAAATTGTTTATCGTTTCGGCCTGGCGTCCACACAGCACCGGCGTTTTGGGTGCCCCACAACGATATTTTTTGAGAAAGGGTTCCAGAGTGGAAAAATCTGGCAACGGCGCCATTGCGAAGTCGTCTGGATGAGTAGAACGGATTTGTTTACGATGACGTCACAACCACATGACTAGAACAAGCAGCACTCTCGCTGTTTTGTATGAACCACTGCATTGCATTCACTTTTGTATACAGCTTTTCTTTTAAATAAACAAGTAACTGAACCATTTCTTGAATTTCTTTTTTTTATTGGATAAGACTGCTTTTCAAAATGTTCACACACAATATAAAAAGTTATACAAATTATATAAAAATGCTTTTCAAAATGTTCACACACAATAAGAAAATTAAGTTATATAAAACTGTGCACACTAATAAAACTAATTTGTACACACAGAAGGCACGATTTCCTCGCGTAGTCGCAGCCATCTTCTTGTTGTTGTGCGTTTGTTCCTGTGAGTGCTTCACGCTGGGTAGAGGAAGGGGTTTATGCGCATGCGTCTACTTCTTCTATTGTTCTGGTGTCTCCGAAGGGACCGTCTTACAGCGCCCCTAGAGGTGTGGCATGTGTATTGCATCGTTTTCAGCAAGCGTTGCGTTGCCATATGGACCTGATATTTTACTGATCCGTTGCCCATGTGGACGCGATTTTTTTTAATAAAATCTCTTTGCCGTTGTCGTGTGGATGTAGCCTAAGAAAGCAAGAAATTCCATTAACTTTTGACAAGGCACACCTTTTAATTGAAAAGCATTCCAGGTGACTACCTCACAGAGCTCGTTAAGATAATATCAATAGTATACAAAGCTATCATCAAAGTAAATGGAGGCTACTCTGAAGAATGAAAATATATTAAAAAAAAATGCTTCAAACACTTTTTTTTTTTGCTTACCACATAATTCCATACATTATATGGACGCCAGTGTTTTATTGGGAAACACGCCACTCATATTTTTCATACAAGCTACAACCCCGATTCCAAAAAAGTTGGGACAAAGTACAAATTGTAAAAAAAAAAAAAAACGGAATGCAATAATTTACAAATCTCAAAAACTGATATTGTATTCACAATAAAACATAGACAACATATCAAATGTCGAAAGTGAGACATTTTGAAATTTCATGCCAAATATTGGCTCATTTGAAATTTCATGACAGCAACACATCTCAAAAAAGTTGGGACAGGGGCAATAAGAGGCTGGAAAAGTTAAAGGTACAAAAAAGGAACAGCTGGAGGACCAAATTGCAACTCATTAGGTCAATTGGCAATAGGTCGTCATTAACATGACTGGGTATAAAAAGAGCATCTTGGAGTGGCAGCGGCTCTCAGAAGTAAAGATGGGAAGAGGATCACCAATCCCCCCAATTCTGCGCCGACAAATATGCCCCTTTTCCACCAAAGCAGTTCCAGGGCTGGTTTGGGGCCAGTGCTTAGTTTGGAACCGGGTTTTCTGTTTCCACTGACAAAGAACTGGCTCTGGGGCCAGAAAAACCGGTTCCAGGCTAGCACCAACTCTCTGCTGGGCCAGAGGAAAGAACCGCTTACGTCAGCGGGGGGGCGGAGTTGTTAAGACCAACAAGACTGCGAAAGATCACCATTTTTAAGCGACGAGAAGCAGCAGCTGTACAAACGCGAAGTCATCCATTATTATTATTATTGTTGTTGTTGCTGCTTCCGTGTTGTTTTTGCTTCGATATTCGCACCAATGTTTATGCAAATGTAGCGATGTAACTGACGTATACAGCGACGTAATGACGTGGCTTCCCTTAGCACCATGAGCTATGGAAAAGCAAACTGGTTCTCAGCTGGCTCGCAAGTTGAACGAGTTGTGAACCAGCACCGGCACCGAACCAGCCCTGGAACTGATTTGGTGGAAAAGGGGTAATAGTGGAGCAATATCAGAAAGGAGTTCGACAGTGTAAAATTGCAAAGAGTACAATTTGTACTTTGTCCCAACTTTTTTGGAATCCGGGTTGTACATCCAGGATATAGAGATCCAAAACTGTGACATTTCTCTGAGTCACTTTCGAGGAAATCAAATTGTTTTGATAAATTTGAGTACTTTGTGAATGTGTCTACATAATAAAAATAACGTCACATGTTGGCTCATCTTCTCATGCTGGAAACCACATTTTTCATATGAAATACATCGCAGATATGAGCGGCATATTTAAATAATATTGGCTGGCATTGAGTGGTATATCAGATATATTCCATTCAGGTAGCATGATACTGAACTTCAGAGACTCATTGTTTTGCAGGTCAAGGGGCCCACAGGGCCCCTCCTGGGAAAAAACAGGGGCCCATTTCTACAATGGGGGGCCCAGTGATTATCCTTCAGTTGAAGCGAACCTAGTGAGCGAAGTGAGCCCAATGAACAGCTGGGGCAGCCCAGGGGCTGTTTTTTTCTTCTCAATTAGTCGGTATATGAAGCAATGTAGATGACAAAAATCAACTAGTCGGTATATGAAGCAATGTAGATGACAAAAATCAATGCTTCAACCAAATATATTGAGATATTGTTTAATCAGTGGCAATATTTTGGAATTCAACCACAGGCCACTATATCTCACATCTATATTATCTCCTCCTTGTAAATTACAGCACAAGAACGGGTTTGTTTTTTGCATGCTGGGACGGTCTAATTCTGCTGGTCTCTAATCAACTTCTAATTTCAGAGAATCAGATGGGATGCTGAATCTTCAATCTTGGGTTCAGATTCAGGCTATGAAGTTTGAAAATTAATAATGTCTGATACTAATGATACAACAGTTGATTAAATCATCAGAATCAGGATGGGTGTAGATGTAGGTCTATGATTGTTCTGCATGCTGTTCAGTATTTTGTGATGATAGAAAATAAAATAATTGAACTCAATCTCTGAACATTTCTTTAATGTTTAACAACCATAGTAACAACTTATACAAGTAATGATCAGATCATCGGACATCATCTTAGTTTTGATTGATTCGATTTCTGGTGTGTTGCTGCCTACAGTACACTGCACAACCAATTTCAACCATTATTGGTCAATGGTTTGTTTGTTTTTTTGGAATCCACATGATCCATAACACCATCCCACTCAGATTCCTCAATAATACTGAACTTCTATGAGATATAGTAATATATACACCAGATTCTTTATCATAAAAAAATTCTCTCAACATGATCACTGACAAATTGTCAATGAAACCCTGAAACTTCTGGACTAGATATAATCATGATAATATAATACGCTGTTGTAGTAGTTGATGCTGCAGTAGTTGTTGTTGTAAATCTAGTATGACTAATTACCTTGGGTATCGGGGTATCAGTTTTTTCAGGTGAATGTACTCACTCTCTGCCGAAGAATGACAAAAAAAAAGATGTATTTTTTCTTTTTTTTTTTCTTATCCATATTTTCTTGTCTCTTTCGAATATTCGTACACAGACCGTCAGACGCCACCTAGCGAAAGACTTGGATCAGGTTTTACTCGCTTGGGACGCTACAAACGGGGCGGCGTACAGTAAATACACGAACGGGTCCGACGTATATTCAATATGGCGGCGGTCAAAACAAATTCATCCGATGCTGAAATCTGTTGAATATCCAGATAATTATGTTGGAAGTTGCATATTTGTGCAAGATTTTCGATATTGAGACCATGAAGTCAAGTAATACGCCACAAAACGTTCAAAATAGGGTATAAAATGCTTGCATCCATATTGGCCCCTGCCCCTCTCGACAATGCGTTCATTATTCGAAATAGTGCATCTTAGACGCAGGCGCGCCAACAATCTGAGTCTCTGGAACTTGTCTTCGACTCATTGAATATAGGGCCTCCGATTTTCCGCGATCAATTGGGGTCAGAAACGGAATTAGTGCTCAGAAACGGAATCTATGGAGCCCCTCTGGTGACATGGGTGAAAAAAAAAATATATATTCCATGGCCACAAGTTAATAACGCGTGGGAACGGAATCCTATTCCGTGGCCACGACTTGCTTAATGCGTGGGAACGAGATGATTATTGGGTGGCCACGAATTAATAACGCGTGGCCACGAGATGATTCAAGTTCCAGCCTGATGGGATGACGTCCAGTTTTTGAGCGGCCGTCAATTGTGCGATAAATACAGGATTTATCCTGTATGATGAAATCTATAACTTCCCCAAGGTCAGCATATTGTCCATGTTTGAGCCCGTGCTTTTTGAGCAGCCGAATTAAGTGTCTCTTGCTCAGAATTACTCCATGTCTAACTGCAAGTGATTTAAAGATATCATTTCATTCCTAGATTAAAATAAAATGAAATCAGATCAAACTTGTCCATATTTATGGCTGAAGCTACTGATGCCAGAAAGTCAACAGTCTCAGTGACCACGCGTTATTAATTCGGGGCCACCTAATAATCATCTCGTTCCCATGCATTAAACAAGTCGTGGCCACGGAATAGGATCGCGTTCCCATGCGTTATTAACGTGTGGCCACGGAATATTTTCAAGCACAAAGGGACTCCTAATGCTGTATTATAATGGTGATCTTGAAGGCAGATTTTGAACAGTCAGATTTCCATTAGTAGTTTGCACCAAGGCTTTTCAGTTTAACATTATATAATAGCAACTGATTATTTTCATGATTTAATGGTTTATGTTCTTAAATAAGAAGTTATGTTCCAAAGAATGATTTTCTATACAAAGAGTTTGAAGACTTGTGCATTATTAAATTAATACTTTACAGGCAAAATGTAAATTAAACTAATAATAGAGTTAACTGTTAAATAATTTGAATCATTTAAAGCAGGGGTCACCAAACTACGGCCCGCGGGCCAACTCCGGCCCGCCACCCCCCTTTGACCGGCCCCCCAGCCCCCCACCACTTAAACCAGCCCTATGAGGCAATCCCCAAAAGTGGTCATGGCCTATATTTTTTAAATTGCTTTTTGGCAAATAACATGTCTGCATCTTGCATTTTGTTGATTTTATCAATTAAAATTGATATTTAGTTATAAAATGAACTACTCATATTTTCCGAATTTTCGTCATATGCTCGCGATCAAGCAGTGCCAGGCAGCGCACGCGCAGAGAACTGTCAGTGTTCAGGACAGCAAAATGGCTAGCGGTCAGCGAAAAGCTGACAGAGAGTGCAGAGTTTTTAAAGAACAGTGGACCACCGATTATTTTTTCGTTCAGTGTAAGGACCGTGCAGTTTGTCTTGTATGTAAAGAAAGTGTGTCGGTTTTCAAAGAATATAATCTGCGTCGTCACTACGAAACCCGCCACAAAGAGTATGCTAGTTTGCGAGGGCAAACAAGAGAAGACAGGATTCGGAGGATGAAATGCGGACTGGCTGCACAACAGAATGTATTCCTTCGCCAAACCCAGATCAACCAGGCTGCTGTCCGAGCTAGCTATAAGGCAGCTCACCTACTAGCTCCCCATGGAAAGCCGTTTACTGATGGGGACTTTGTTAAACTATGCATGCTTGCTGTGGCCGAGGAGGTGTGTCCCGACAAGAAGGATGCGCTCAACGCGGTGAGTCTCTCCGCACCTACTATGACCAGGCGAACCGAAGATTTGGGGGACAACGTGTATGACCATCTGAATGAGAGAGTGTCAGAATTCGAGTTTTTTGCTTTGGCCATGGATGAGAGCAATGACGTGCAGGACACAGCACAACTGCTGTGATCTATTGCTCTTATTATAATTTCACTGTTTTTTTAAGTGCATTTATTTTATAGGCCTATTTATTTGACCTTTATTAAGTGCTGCACACAATTATTATTAATATTATTAATAATATCAACAGGCCTACCTACAATTTATAATTTTTCACTCACCTTTGCCAGTGTCAATCACCTCAACTAGGCAGATGTTTCTTACCTTGACAGCTTTGATATTTTTATTAGAAAGTAAATAAATGGAATATCTGTGGTATTTCAAATTAAAACAAAGTGTGAAGACTCGAGTACTACTTTTGCAAACCACTAGTAAAGATAAACAAATATGTGCCAGGAATCAAGTGTTGATATAGTAGTTGGGGATATAGTAGTGTGGATGGCCGTGCCAGGCTAGTAATCTCTACTACACAATGAGGCCTGCTGGTGGTCATATTTGTCTGGGTCATACAATTCTATGTTATATAGCTGACTCAACCCCGGCCCCCCATCACAGTCAGGAATGACAATGTGGCCCCCAGAGAAAAAAAGTTTGGTGACCCCTGATTTAAAGAATATATTAAATGGACACTGTCACACACTTTGTTAGACCTGTCGTTGCACTGAAAACATTGTCAGCATAACGACGAATAAAAGTTTGAAAAACATGGATAAAATGATAACCGAGATTGTTTAATTTAAAATGTACATGTATAAAGAGTAAGGATAACCATAAAAAAGTATTAATATACAATATAAAGTTTTAAAGAAAATAGCAGGAGCCAGTCAACAATCAAGTTAACAGCACTAATTAACTACAGTCTTAAATAAATGAAAAACACGTTTTCAGTGAAGTGAAATTTAGTGTAGACTGTGTACAGAAAGTTTAAAGCTTTATATGAAGTTGTACTACAGCAGGCCAGTAAAGCAGGATTACAGGGATAAATGCGCAAGGACAACAAACATGCAGATGCCTCCCAACACCAGTTACCTGAAACATAACATTTCATGCATTTATTACATCTACTTCAGAATTCTGATTCTGAATTATGTACATGTTGAAAATCTAAAAATGCCAATTTAGTTGTCATTTGAGCATATAACTGAAACAAATTGTCTGAAACGGAATTAGCCATTCTCTGAAACGGAATTTAATGTTTTTTGAAACGGAAAATAGGAGGCTCTATGAATATCATGCTAGCTGAATTAAATATATCTTATGGCGTATTCACACCTGCGTTGTTTGGTCCGGACCAAACGACCCAAATTTCCCTTGGTCCGGACCTTTTGGGTTGGTCTGAATACAAACCACCGAACTCTGGTCCGGACCAAACAAGCGGACCGAGACCGAGCTGCAAGGTCGGACTCGGTCCGGACCAAAGGAACCCTGGTGCGGACCTTTTGGAGGTGTGAAAGCAGACCGGACCTAATCCGACAGTTTTGCTTTTTTGTACCTCGGGAGCTTCCGTCGTTTGTCGAGCATTATGGGAAACAGAGTCTTGACACTCCACCGCAAAGTGCAAACACTGTTTCGGTTGTCAAGGGAACCTTACAACAGTCATTCAGTCATTCAGACCAGTGGTAGGCTAGACTACAGAGTACAAAAAATGAGTAGGGGGCAAACGTGGGCTGAGGAAGAAACGCGTACCCTTGTGGATATATGGGCAGATGTCCACATATCTGAGCTTTTGGAGAGAACACACAAAAATGCCAACGTGTTTGCTGTATTCAGTGAGAAAATGAAGGAAAGGGGTTCACGGGCTCCCCAGAACAATGTCAGCTAAAAGTGAAGAAACTCCGTCAGACCTACATTAAAATCAGGGACGTTCTTTCAAAAAGTGGCAGTACTAGCGACGCAAAAAAGAAATTCATCTATTGCGTGAAGAGCCAGAACTGTCACAACATGATGTGCGCTCATCAGCGCTATCCTCCGTAGCCGCCTTGTCATCGTCGTTGATAAATTACTTGTACAACAGCATAGTAATCGCACAATTGTGAAAACAGTAAAAACTGGAAAAAGCATATAGCTTTGATGACATTAAAAAGAATAACAGCACGGAAAGCCTCCATGACTACTTTTGAACTTAACGCTTTGTGCGCGTGTCGTCTCTGACCAATAGCTGAACGACCTCAGGGCGCGTGGCTTTGTTGACAGATTTTGGTCCGCTTACTAAAATGTACAGTGTGAAAGCGAACCGCACCAAAATGAAAAAATAAAAAAAAAACATTTGGTTCGGACCAAAGCAAGTGAACTATCGAACTATCCTGGTCTGAATACACCCTTAAATACCATAAAAAAAACAGCCAGTATTATCATCATTCAACATACACAGTCTTTTCTAGTTTTTTGATGTCCGTTGTAGGGATGTTAACCGATGACCGTTTGACCGGTGGTTGACCGAATCAACGTCAACCGGTTAATTTTTTTTGGTTGTCGGTTAAAAAAAAAAAATCAATCGTTTTGAAGCTGTGTTGTAAACGCTTGGGGCACGCCATGCGGTGTAAGGACGACAGCTGACAAATCAGAAACACCCATTCAGTCATGTCCCGCCCTCCCGCCCCAGTTAAAGACAACTAACAAATCAGAAACACCCATTCAGTCATGTCCCGCCCTCCCGCCCCAGTTAAAGACAACTAACAAATCAGAAACACCCATTCAGTCATGTCCCGCCCTCCCGCCCCAGTTAAAGACAACTAACAAATCAGAAACACCCATTCAGTCATGTCCCGCCCTCCTGCCCCAGTTAAAGACAGCTGACAAATCAGAAACACCCATTCAGTCATGTCCCGCCCCAGTTGAACACAGCTGCCACTTGGCGAAAGAAAAAAGTGTAGACACAGGCTTTTTAGCTTACAAATTACTCCCCTCATCTCATTATCTCTAGCCGCTTTATCCTTCTACAGGGTCGCAGGCAAGCTGGAGCCTATCCCAGCTGACTACGGGCGAAAGGCGGGGTACACCCTGGACAAGTCGCCAGGTCATCACAGGGCTGACACATAGACACAGACAACCATTCACACTCACATTCACACCTACAGTCAATTTAGAGCCACCAGTTAACCTAACCTGCATGTCTTTGGACTGTGGGGGAAACCGGAGCACCCGGAGGAAACCCACGCGGACACGGGGAGAACATGCAAACTCCGCACAGAAAGGCCCTCGCCGGCCACGGGGCTCGAACCCGGACCTTCTTGCTGTGAGGCGACAGCGCTAACCACTACACCACCGTGCCGCCCCCTTACAAATTACTATTCTGTTTTTTTTTTTTTTTAATTATTATTAGAAGGCACATGGAGTTTAGTCCTGCCTTGGCCAGTGCATTCTGAAAGTATGTTTCGGTCTGTAGCCAACAATGCATGTTATTGCAGATCAGATCTCTCCACACAAACTAAAGGCGTAGATGCCGACTTTTTCACGGCTGAATCGTGTTTGGAGATCCGCGCTCCGAGACAAGCGCAAGCACCACCCCCCCCCCAAGGGAAAAAAAGGGACCCCCCCCCGAAAATATCGGCATAGTTCGAACACTGAGGACAACCATCACATAACTATAAACATTTTATATCAACTATTTTAACTAAATGGGCTATAATAAATAAGCCTGCAGGCAGCCACGGCAGGCTGCCTCAGAAAAGTAACCATTTGTCCTACCTTAACTCGTTTTGCATTTTCTGCCTCCTTTTTTGTATTTTCGACCCTCCGTTTATTTTCTTTCCTTTTCTGAAAACCCAATTTGTGTCCAGACATTTTGTTCTGCTACCAACGAACTAACTCGTCAGGTCTCGTCTCTCGAGTCTGCGATGAAGGGCAACAATTGATACATTTTTACAAACAGCCAATAAACAGCCAATAGGGAGGTTGCAACGTTCAGGCTCTCCTTTGCTCACAGACACTCAGTAATGCACTTATTCTCTGTCTCCTGGCAGAAAGCTCCTTGGATTGCTCCCCTTGTGTCTTAATCACAGCTGGTATTCTGTAGAAAGACTTCTTTTCACCTTTCCCATCAGCTTTGTTGGAACACCCTAACACAGCACAAAAGTTTACCATTGTAGGTTTATGATGAATCAAGTGCCTCGTGGGTTTAAATTCCGCGCGCTGCCGTTATTTCCCCCTGATCACGAGTTTGTTGGTCTTCCAATATGGCGCAGGGTCTGTTTACTTCCGGTTTCCGGTGACGTCAGTGGGAAGGGTCTATAGCGGAGAACGCAACATGCAGGCTACCCTTTTCAAATGCAATAGCTCAGTAGCCTAGTTAATAGGGCTGTAACGATATGCGTATCGAAATCGCGATATGCAGAGCCACGATCCGTATCGCGATACAAGAAGGCAGAATCGCGGTACATCCTTTCAAACTTCTCCTCAGCCCAAAAACAGAGGCGCTTCCAAACTTCAATTTATGAATACTTTACTTTTTATTTAAATTACATTTTAAACTTACTTAAATTACTTTTATATTTTTTTATATCTATTAGTAAGTCGTTTTTTCGCCGACCTGCGACAATCTTCTGTGAGTCACGCAACGTCCACACTCGCCACTGGCAGAGCATTCATTTCTTTTAAGCGGTCGCCATTCTGGTTGTGACGCGGGGATCGAATCTGTAAACAAGCAGCTCATTGGGTGGCTAGGTGTGCCACAAGCCAATCACAATCACTTGACCGGAAAGGCATGCAGTGTTGCCAGATTGGGCAGGTTTAGGTGCTTTTTGGCTGGTTTTGAATATATTTTGGGGTGGAAAACGTTAGCAATATCTGGCAACACTGAAGGCATGTCTGCTTGGGCGGAAGCCTTCTGCGGCAGTTACATTTTGACACGCGAGCAATGTTTCACCATAAAAATTCCGTAATTTCCCTCTGTTTTCCGCGATCACAGAAAATCATTGGCCCTATGAGAGTGAGACAGTGAGAGAGCCCCCCCCCCAAAAAAAAATCTTAACGGATTTACACGATTTGGAAAAATGACTTTTTCAGAACCGAAAAAAACAGAGCTTCCAGCTCAACAGTATTATTTTGAGAAATAAAACAATCTTTGGATATACATTTGTTCATTTTTGCATACATATTACTTATTCTCTGCAGTGGTCTGAACTATTTGTTATTAAATAGTTAATGTAAGTAAGTAAATGTTAATAAGTCAAATTTACTACTTTAAAAAAACATTTTTAAAAAAATCATGGGCGTATCGAATCATGGGTCAAAAATCGCGATACGAATCGAATCGTGAGTTGGGTGTATCGTTACAGCCCTACTAGTTAATAGTTCAATGTGCACTCACAGCGACCAACCACATTTCACATTTTCCAATATTGTACACCTAAAAAGTTTGATTCAGTTCGTAACACCCTCGCTCAAAGACGATCAGTAGTCTTTCAAAAAACAAATTTAGTGATGTGTCGGAGAACCGGCTCTCTGAAATGACAACGGAAGCAGCAATCGCAGGCTGCTTGTTAGGAGCCGTAGGCGCTGCACTGTCTCTCGCTCCCTCATGCCGTGCGCTGCTGCACGGAGACCAGTAAGGGGTTTTTTTCCCCCTTCGGTGCCTCATCTCTTCACACTCTCCCATGCGAGAACTCCGCAGATACAACATTGACCAATCGAGTGTAGCTTTCATTTAAAAAGAAGCGGAGGGGAAAATTAGAGAGGGGGAATTCTCTCACACACACTAAGGTTGACTGTATTTGGAAAATAAAGCCATAAATGATAGGTATACATGCAGGGCTCGAAATTAACTTTTTTTCTGTGTCCCCCCAGTGGTCCCGAATTCTGTGTTGTATTGTCCCGAATGGAAGCAATAGTGTCCCCATTTTTTTTCCTCTCTGAAATAACCAGTGGTTAATATTATCATATGAAGTTACTATTATATTTGTAACTATGCGATTTTGAACCCTTTATATCATTTTTACAATAAGTCACAAGACACAAGCGACACATGTCCTATACATCATCTACTTCAAAATTACAGTTATTGCATTTTCAGTTTATTAAACTTTGGCGATCTCACTGTATGAATAGATACCCGTTTATTTAAAGGGGCCAACTAGCTCATTCAGAAAATGTTTCAACTCCCTACATCTGCAGTACACTTTAGTTGAAAATAAGACCCCTTTTATGTTCATTTCATCTACTTATACCTTCAATATCTGTTGGCACTTATAAGGCCAACTTATAATTTTCACCATTACCGTTATCCATTTTTATGAACTTTCCGTTATCCATTTTTATGAACTTTCCGTTATCCATTTTATGAACTTTCGCTGCCGGGTGCAAATGTTAGCAACATCAGCATAGTGGCAGGTCCGAGCCCAGTTGTGCTGCTGACTGACTAAACTTTCTGAACGAGAAAGACACCAAGAAAACTCACTTATTCTGTTGAACGGTATCTTCCGTCAATATCATCCACATCATTCCTGTTGTATTTTATAACGTGTCTAACAGTGTTCATTCAGTTCATTCAGTTGCTAGCGTTGCCTGCAGACCAGGCGATGACACTTTGGATCCTGAAGGTCCCGGAGACGTTATGTCTGGGCTTTCAGTTTCTTCCCCGCGGTCGGTCCGCTTCAACCACTTCAGCATTTTTGTTCTGGCAAGAGTCGGCGCAGCGTGTGCGGTAGCAATTCCATTCCAAGTCCATATAATGCGGACTCCGGCCGAAGATTCTAGAACAGAATGCGCTGCTCTGTAGCCTACGGATGCAGGTGCATCGAAAGTGTAGCTACTATGTATTTTTCGCTGTTAACGTTTTAAAATTAAAATTGACAAATTAGGTGAATGTCTACGTATGTGTTACAGCTTTGTAAATAATATTAATGTAGAACTTTTTTTCTAGATCTATTTTTTTCCATTGTCCCGGGATTGTCCCAGATATGATAATTTTGTGTCCCGATGACATTTTTTATGGTCCCCGGGACGTCGGGACACCGTTAGTTTCGAGCGCTGTATACATGGCATGAAATGTGTATTTTACATTAGAAATTCAGGCTGCATACATTGCATTGTTTGGAGAGAAATTGGGCTAATGAATTAGGATCTGGTCTTTACCTGCTGAATGAATGTTATAGGCTACTCGAGAGGACAACGCTGTCAATAATAATAAAAATGAAACAACTGAAAAAGTTGTGACAGAGTTTTCTGACATATAGTCTACATGTAGTCTTCATGCCGCCACTAACTTTCGATCTGAGCCGACGTTTCGCAATCTTGATGGTCAAGTGCATATATTATATAGCGTAACAGCCCTGAGAGCGCGAGGCTATTTTCCCCCATCGCGCGCTTCTGCCCGCGCTTTGAATTTTTAACCACAATCTGAGATGCATTCATGTTTTCACTCCTCCTTTACCAGAAAACACACAATTTGTGCCATTAATAAAAAGAGATGCAGGTTGTTTCCCTGCCTGCTCTTTTCACGCAATGGCAATAGGGCACACTTCATTTTCATTTAGGAGGAACACGCAAGCTCGAATATCTGCTAAACTACACTAAGTAACTTTAAAAACGCACATTGATAAAACTTGCTGAATTCGTGCTGAGTTTCTCTCAAGAAGAAAAGAAATATATCACAATGGAAAAATAACTTCGTTCCGCCCGAATAAGTTCCAAATCTGTGCTCAAATCAGAATTTAAGGGAGTTGTACTCAATAACGTACAATATGACTCGGGTAGTCAATGACATGGACAGGCTTTAATTTTCAAACAAATTTTGCATACACTGTACACACACAATCTTGCCTATAAATACCCGGGGGAAATGATGGGAAAATTGTCATTATTGAAGATGCCACGCCTAAGCCAAAATCAACGTGAACAGGCCATCGGGATGTTGCGTGCCGGAAGTACACAGACAGAGGTCGCCCGGCACTTCGGTGTTCATCATTCGACCATTTCCCGTTTGAGTCAGCATTACAGACAGACAGGGAGCACCAGGGATCGTCCACGCCCTGGTCAGCCTCGAGTCACGACGCCAGTTCAGGATCAGCACATCAGGCTAGCTCACCTCCGTGACAGATTCCTAAGGTCTATGCCACGAAGAGTGAACGCCTTGTTGCAAGCAAACGAAGGTCATACACGATACTGAACCTGTAATTTCGTGAACATGGACCAACTGTCACTTTGAATTTTCTCATCTCATTATCTCTAGCCGCTTTATCCTTCTACAGGGTCGCAGGCAAGCTGGAGCCTATCCCAGCTGACTACGGGCGAGAGGCGGGGTACATCCTGGACAAGTCGCCAGGTCATCACAGGGCTGACACATAGACACAGACAACCATTCACACTCACATTCACACCTACGCTCAATTTAGAGTCACCAGTTAACCTAACCTGCATGTCTTTGGACTGTGGGGGAAACCGGAGCACCCGGAGGAAACCCACGCGGACACGCGGAGAACATGCAAACTCCGCACAGAAAGGCCCTCGCCGGCCCCGGGGCTCGAACCCGGACCTTCTTGCTGTGAGGCGACAGCGCTAACCACTACACCACCGTGCCGCCCCCACTTTGAATTTTTTTATTGTGAATTAATTCTTGAGTTTGACAATAAATGTCCTTTATCGATGTTTCAAGATGTGTGTCCATTACATACAATATCATAAATTTCAAATATATGCATGGATCTAAAGTGATATCGTGTTGAATCCCATTGTGCGTTTTTAAAGTTACTTAGTATATCTGCTAAACTATTTTCACTGCAGAGCTCTGGTGCTTTTGGTCCAGGGACAGTGCCCCCACCCAGTGCCCCTACTTAGCAAGAGAGGGAGAAGGGTGAGGTTTAAGTTGACAGATGTTGGTGTAAACTGTTTATTGGTTCTCGTTACTCTAGTTTAATTCCTTTTATTTAACTGTTCTAAAATTGCTGTTGTTACGATTTTCTATTAATAAAGTCAGTAATGACATTTTCTGCGTTCTCTTTTTTATTTGAAAAAGTATCGAAAAGTATCGAAATACATTTTTGGTACCGGTACCAAAATATTGGTATCGTGACAACACTAAAGATGATAGAATGGCTATGGTATAAGTATGACTAGAAATTATTTTTGTATTTTGATACTGAATGAAGAAATGGGTTGTTCTATAAGGCACAAGTTTTCAGATCTAAATAGGCTTATGAAAGTGTGTTCCATAGCAGTAGGCAAATAATGTATGAGGGGGAAGTTGTTTTTGTGCCAGATATGGAATGGGAAAAATGTTTGTGTGAATTTCCTATTTCAGGAATTAATATGTTAATACCAAACATGAAGAAAGATTTTACAGAGAACAATGTCTTTTTGTTTGTTTTCAACCTTTGAGGTGTTGAAAATTTATTACTGAAAATCTGGCAGAATGTTCTATTAAAGAAAAGATAAAAAGAAAATAGTCTGTGTGTGTGCTGTGAAGCGGTTTGAAAAAATGAAATCGAAATCGGCCAAAATCGGTATCGGCAGGTCACACTCCATGGGAAATCGGAATCGGCCCAAAAAATTGCAATCGGTGCATCTCTAGTAAAAACTAAACTTTAACTTCAATTTTGGTGAGTAATTTTCATAAATTTAAAAGACAGGTTTTCCACCAACATCAAGCCCAGCAAACTAATGGCCTGCCCTGTAATGTAAAGTTGGGTCGAGGAATGAAACCAGCCAGGGTTCTGGTAAAAATTGTTTTAGCTGTCTTCTCTTAAAGAACTTAAAAGAATTTAGATTGAACTGAATAATCTCAAATGCTTCTTGTAGCTTTAAAATAGTCCCAGCAGGTGACTCTGAAGAAAAATACCATGTGTTTGAACACCGCCCGCTGTAAACACTTTGCATACACCCCAATGACCGACTCCACCGACCGCCACGACACCACCGCGCACAATTCCCTCATCGGCACACTGGAGCACCACAAATTGCTACCTGGTGTGTGGGAAACACTGGGTGTGGTAGTGTAATTACCCCTGTGTGAACCAAACAATGGCACAGTCTAAGCTGACGAAGATTTTTGGGCAAGTTTCTTCAAGCACTGAAGATGATTTAAGGGCCAAAACAGCCACAAAGCACTCAAAGCGCTTACTAGGCCTGTCACGATAACAAATTTTGTTGGACGATATATTGTCTCAGAAATTATTGCAATAAACGATGATATTGTTGACGTCTTTTCAAGACAATTTTATGCCACGAGTAAAATAATCACGCAAATACACCCTTTCAAAGAACAGGAAACTTTTTAATTAAGTCAACTTATTCAATTTAACAGAGGAACATAAAAAATATAAATAAATAACCGAAAGAAATAAAACAACAAACAAAACTACTCACAACAAAAACAATCTATGGCTCTTAAAAATTGCATTTAAGTAAATATTAACCTGGCACAGGGTAATAAAGGCATTCTTTTCTTCACAGGCAACATTCTGCCAGTTTCTCAAAGATTAGTACTAGGGCTGAACGATATATCGTTATCGTATCTATATCTAGACATGAACATTCAAGATATTAATATCGAAAAAGCAACGATATAGACGACAGAGTTCCCCTCCCCGCGCTTGCCCTGCATGTACAGCTCTGGCAGTCACAACAAACATCATTTTTAGGATTGCCCTTGAATGCACCGCTAAGGCCAGCCAACCACAAACCTTATTTCATGCTTGCTGTGGATCGACAGCTGAAGCCAGCCAATGACAAACATATGAGGGCGGGAGCAGGGTATCTGCACATTTTTCAAGGACAAATTTAAAGACTTTTAAGACCTTTTCAAGACCTCTAAATGGAAAAATTAAGACTACCATGGCAAAGAAAATGATAAATACAACAACTTAAAACTGTTTTCTGCAATAGTTTTTTTTTTTACTAACTTTAAGAAGAATGCACCCAATTGGTGAGCAACAGGGTGCATCAATGGCAACTGTTAGACATGCAAACAGCTGAAGCAAAGTCGTGTGTTCTGGGCCTGCAGAGCTACTGTAGCAGCAAGGAGAAGACTGGCGTTTACTGGAGAAAACACCATGAATCATTTCAAAAACGAAAACAATAAATGGCAAGTCGAACCAGCTGAACGACCTTAGCCGGCATTATTTCAATCCCCAAAGATTATCTTTGATGATGTGTGATTTTGTGCCCGACAGCAAACTCAGTCTGAGTGTCGTACAGTATACAGCTGGCTGAGGAAGTTCTCGAGTATCTTCTGCATCATAGCAGGTAACAGCATAAACCTGTTTATGCAGTCATACAATCATCAGAGCGTCACATTAAACACAGAAAAACAACCGTCACCTTTCATAACCATTATCAATATTAATCAGTGTGTTGTAATAACTGTAAACTAATTATCATCAGTGCAATTGTTACATCAATGTTCATTATTCAAAAATAATCATTAATTATTATCTATAATCCATGAATAATTGTTTGTATTACTAATAATAATAATAATAATAATAATAATAATAATACTATTTTTAATAATAATTTAAAAAATTAACTCAATTGTATAACATTTTAATAATCACTACTTAGTTATATTAATTAATAATTAGAGTAGCAATTATTATAATTCAGTATTATTACTACTTAATTAATAAGCAGTGATTATCAAAATGTAATTTAATAATAAGTAGTAATTATTATCAACTACTAAATTCTACTAATAAGGCCAAGAAAAAATAATTGTTTGTTTCCTATTACATCTTGAAAAAAAATAGGGTAGGTAGGTAGGTCTTTTTATTTTATTTTATTTTATTTTTTTTATCACACAAAATACCGGGTAGGTAGGTTTTTGTTTTTTTTAAATAAATTTTAGGTGTGGGACAAACAGTGGCACATAGTGGGGAAGTGTCATTCTGTGACTCAACCATCCAGAACCAGGCCTAAGAAAACCAGTGAAGCTTGTGGAATACAGGATTCGGAGCCCATGGATAAAATATGGAGTGCTCGGACGCTTAAAGGAACTATAAACATAACTACAAATGTATTCAAAATACGTTGGAATAAAATATCGATCTGAATCTACCAGTAAATTGGGGGATTCCACGAGCCAACAACGACCAGCCCTGTGCGGTTTTCACAACACCATCTGTCATACTCTAAATTGTCGGTTTCCAGAACCCCCACCACAAATGCATGTATGTATATGTACAGCTGATGTACACAAAATGGCGCCCACAACAAGCAAACTTACCCCGTCTTCTTCACAGAAACAAAAGCTCTGCCGCCCGCCATGAGCACTTGGAATGCATTATTTGTCACCTTTGTTGCCTCTACTTTTGCGTCCTCGTGTACTTTTAGTATTTTTGTTTTGATAGCTAACATTTTTTGAAACTCCGGCTTCCGTTTACATTCAAATGTCAGTGCCCGCAAGCCAAAATTGCTGAGCAGGCTTTCCAACGTGACTTCCATCGTGATATCGATACCGCCGTTAGCCTGGGCGCTGTATGTATACTGTTTGCATGACTCGTCCAGCGGAGAATGATAATGTTCGTAGAGTTGTTTTACAGTTGAAAACTTATAAAATGAACTTATTGTCTTACAACCTTCCGTGTGGTCGCAACCGATCACGGTAATCGAAAACACTTCATTGGCCGCCATGATGCCTAGCGTTGTGTACAACACAAGCCGGAGTTTCCCGGAAAGAGGTCATGACGTCAGATTGAGGCCGTGAGAAATCAATGAGTGTTTCTTGTCCGATATATGCGTTTTAGAATTAGTCACTTGTCAGATCGACAATATTATGCAAATCGTAATGCAGATATATATTTTTTTAATTTATTGTTGGTCGGCGAAAATACTTTTTTTTTTTTAAACATCTAACAAAAAAGTCTAGGGTCGGGGCATTTTTTAAACGGTCGGTCGGGTAACCGGAAACAAACAATTATTTTTTCTTGGCCTAAATAGTTATTTTAGTTATTTAATTAGTGATTATTAAAATGCTATAAAATTGAGTTATAAGAGGAGTTAAAATAATTATTAAAAAAGTAGTTATTATTAGTAGTAGTAGTGATACAAACAATTATTATTATTATAGATAATTTGTTTTTAATAGTGAACATTGATATTACAATTGAACTGACAATAATAACAAGTATTACTAGTAGTATTATTGTTTATTATTAGTAGTACAGTTATTTTATATCAATGTTCACTATTTAAAAAAATTATCTATAATCCATGAGTATTTGTTTGTATTCTACCATTTACTACTTTTTAATAATTATTTGTAATAATTTTTAATAACTTAATTTTATAACATTTAATAATCCCTAGTACTTAATCACTAATTCATAAGTAGTAATGATTAATAATCAATAATAATTACTATTACTACTAATTATTATTAGTGGTTAATATTATTCTTATTATATTAAAAACACTGTTGTAGACGATAAGTAATAAAACTAAAAAACTTTTTGTACAAATTATATATATTGTATTATATTTAGAATTATTGTATTTTCTGGAGTTCTTTTTAATTGAGTTTTGAAATAAAGGTTGTTTATACATATATTTATATTAAACTTAGTACAATAAACAATGTTAATTATGTAAAAAAAAATGATGCTAATCATTAGTAGTAGTAGTATTATGTCCTATACATAGTTTTCACTGCCGTCACGGCATTCCGGGGAACGCCCTCCAGCCGCCATCTTGTGGGTCAAACAAAACGGACCATAACCATTACCGGCTACGTTATCTCGGACGAATTTATGAAGTTATATAGTCAGTTTTCTAAAATAAAGATCAATGTCGGCAAAATCAAGCAAACAGAAGTACATGGATACATTAGACGACATCTCATGACAACGGTATGCAGCCAAACTGGCCTTGATTGGGGGAATTGACCCCTACGAAGTGGACAAAGATGCATTTTCAAGTGACTATGCAGGGCTGCCAAAGCCTGAAACTGCCAAAGCCTGCTCCAAAGCCTGAAACTGCCAAAGCCTGCTCCAAAGCCTGAAACTGCCAAAGCCTGCTCCAAAGCCTGAAACTGACTTCATCAAACTTTAAAGGCTGTCTGATACATACAACTTTATATATTCTAGCATTAAATAGACTGTTGAATGTTATGCAACCGTAATAAGTTGATTAAACACAAATCAAATCATACAGAATAGACCTAAAATGTTTTTCAAAAATGACCCTTGCATGAGTGAAGTGACAAGTTTCAAATAGAAACGTGACAAACGAGCGATATTAAGTGTACATTACAATGTAAACATACACTCAGCGGTTCCAGTTAGGCATTCTCCAGAGATTGTTCACATGATGTTTTGTTTTCCAAAAACAAACTTAAACACAATTGATTGTTTATTTAAACAACTTACCACTTATAAAATGATCGGAGCAGACTTTGCTGTGTTTGGAAGGCTGATAATCCTTGCGGTTGATTCTTGCAAGCCATAGATTTCTCCTTTGTATGCTGAGTTCAGGGGTGATAGCGTTCCGGCGCCGCGCCGGATTTCCGGCGTACCGTGGCTGGGGGAAAAAAAAAAAATCTAGTTCGCCCATTGTCCTGCGTCATTCTGAGATGCGCAGATAGACAGTAAAGGGAATTCCGAATTCCCTTTACTGTCTATCTGCGCATCTCAGAATGACACAGGACAATGGGCGAACTAGATTTTTTTTTTTTTCCCCAGCCACGGTACGCCGGAAATCCGGCGCGGCGCCGGAACGCTATCACCCCTGTGAGTTTGTTTGCTCGCCTTCGTGCTCCCATACAGTGGGAATTCCATAAAAGCTCCGCTTGACGTCATCATCTGACCTATTACGACAGCCGTGAATACAACAGGTGTGCACCATTGCTAGCTTTAAATAGCCTGCTTGGGTTCTTTTGAAGACTTTGTACTCGCGCGTTACAATGTGTGCTCAGTGAACCGTACGGTAAGCTTGACCCACAAGATGGCCGCCACTAGGGAATCTCCGACTCTGTGACGTCATGTGCAAACTATGTACAAGTCCCATTTTCCACCTGACTCTTGTGCGCACGCGCAAACCCCCCTGCGTTTCACTCCGGAGCATTTGACCTCTAACACGCGCGCGCCTCGTGTCCGTGAAAAGCCAGTTTCCCAGTCCGCCGTGTCCCCAGCACTGCGTTATCGTCTTTAAACACATTTGTGCGATCCAGCACTTTTTATCGCAAACGATTCTTCTCCTTATTTTGGGGGTATTTGTCATCCCCCAACCACTTGTCGTTAAACAGACATCTTCCCATCATTATCAACGCTTTCTAGCGCCCACGTAAGCTACCTGCGCATCTCTCACTCTTCACAACCACCACACCACACTTCCTCCAGTAGCCTCCTAGCGTTAGTTCTTGATCTATGGAATGCACAGAACGCACAGAACCAATGCTGCCCCCAAAAGGTACGCTGGTCACTTTTAAAATTACGGTTAAAAAAAATACCCCAAACCGGATGGAGACATTTCACTCGTTCGGTCCAAGATTAAATTTAATACCTCCCTTTCGAAAATTCCAGTCATTCCAAACAATTTAAGACGTTTTTAGGCCTTGAAAACCAAAAGTTGTATTTAAGACTTTTAAAGGACCCGCAGGAACCCTGGGGAGTTAGGGAGACGGAGACCGACGCGCACACACACTACAGACACAGCGGGGAAATTCAAAAGAAAGAAAGAAAATGAGTGCGGAAGATAATGCGGCCGGTGGCGGTGCAGAATCTGACTTGGTGTCAAAACGTAAATCATCCTCCATTATTTGGAGGTATTTTGGATTCGAAAAGGACGATGTTAACCAGAGTGAGGTGTTGTGCAGGTCGTGCTTAGCAAAAATTGCGACGAAGCAAGGTAGCACAACAAACGTGTTTCACCACCTGAAACAACACCATCGCGTGCTGCACGAAGAGCGTATGACAATGAGAGAAACACCGGGGACTTCTCAGTCAGCCCAAAATAAGCCAAAGCAAAGTTTGACTGCTGATGCGTTCAGTAGTGTTACACCGTACGAGTCGATGTCCACCAGACATAAAGAAATTACAGACGCTATAACATACCACATTGCAAAAGACATGGTACCTGTGTACACAGTCTCGAAAGAGGGCTTTTAAAAAAAAAAAAAAGGGTTCGAAAGCTGGACAAGCGTTATAAAATACCATCCCGAACACATTTTAATCAAGTGGCCATTCTGAAACTCTATAATGAGTTATAATGCATATAAATGCATTTTCTGCATACAGTCATGTGATCTTTTGAAGAATATAACATGTTGCACTTCAGCGCACTTTCAATGTTCCACCAGCTGCTGCATTTGTTATTTATTGTTAAAGCAGAGCTGCAGTAAAATGTTTGATTTGTAATTTATTTATTCGTAATTTATGCTCATGTTGATGACTGGCAGTGAGCTCTTAAAAATAAAACTGCACTTTCCACATTTTTTTTGTATTATGATGCTTTTATTTTTCTGAAAAATGCTTGGTTTTCACCGAACCCGTAGTCATATCGTATCGTATCGATATCGAGATATCTGGCATGAATATCGAGATATGAAATTTTGTCCATATTGTTCAGCCCTGATTAGTACCCAGATAAACAAAGTGCAAAATAACAACGTATTGCCAGCTGTCACTTGGATAAAAGTAACAACAATTAGAACGAGATAACATGTAGGCAAGGGCGTAGGTTTGGTATTAACATTGGTGGGGACAAAAACCCAATGCCATCCCTCAGTGGCGCCAACTTCAGAGTATCCATCATCTCGCCAAAGTCCAGACTTTTAAAATTTGAAGTTCAGAACTGTAGTAATTCATGAATAATAATAATAATAATAATAATAATAATATACAATTAATTTGATTAATTGCAAATCTTGCATGTGATGATTAACTCATTCTACCAATTTGCAAATGTGTTTTACAAGCGAATAACACACTGACTGTCGGGAGGGTGTATGTTCCTTTCCCTCATAAATGGAAGTAAAACACATCCGGAGCCTTAAACACTGCTGTGGCAGCGGGGGCGTGGTCAAGCGGCGGTCTGTGACCGGAGGGCGGAGTCAGGGAAGGTAAGTGGCAGAATCACTGCACCTGATGTTGATTAACGTGTGTTTGTGTGTCTTCCCCAGTGACCGCGCCCTATTTAAGGAGAGAGCGAGAGCAGAGGAGAGCGCTCTCCCGAACCAGACACCTGATGTGTGCGCGAGTGTCTATGTGTTTCTGAGAGACCACTGAAAAGTGTGTAAAATAAAAGGATTACGAAACTTAGGTTTTATACTTAGGATTACGAAATGTTAGGTTTTATTATTATTATGTAGGTTTATATGTAGGTTTATAAATAATTGTAATTCTTGACCAAGAAGGCAGTAATTTATTTGTGACAAAATTAAGGATTAATTTCTGTTCAGTTAAAATGACCTTATGTCTCGGCTGGACATTGTTTGGGAACATTTTGTTTATTTTGATATGAAATGTGTATTTTTGATCAGAGATGTGTCTGAACGGCGCCAAGGTCTGCAATGATGCCACACACACCCACAGCTGCATAGCCAACGTGTATTTGGGATTAAAGTTAAATTTAAAGCCATGATTCATGTTAGTTTTATAGTTTATAGTTTTGTATTAGCCTTATTGCTGCACAAGACTGTATATGGGAGAGCTTTTTAAGATTCTTTATTATTTTGGACTATTGCATATACTATGGCAGTGATTTAGATTTAATTGTTAGATCTAAGATGCATTCAATGATTTAAGTTAGTTTTATAGTTTTAAGTTAGTTTTATAATTACAGAATATAATTTAGGATTGTTAAGACTTTATGATTCTAATGTTAAGACTTTATGAGTTTAATCCTGAATCCTGTTTGACCTTCCTGATGTAGCACTTTTGTTTGTGTTTCGTAAGACTGTCTTTGTTTAGGTTTGTTCTTATTTTTTGTTTACTTTCTTATAACATATCTGTGTTTAAAAATTCCATCACCATCTTAAGTACATATTGCCCTATGTTATATCTGACCTGAAGGGGTGTACGTAAGGAATGACCTTTAAAATCTGTTTGTACCTTGCTATCATGTCATATCATCAGAAATATGTCATTATGTTATGATTTACACACACACTGATGGAGATTATTTGACCTGCCCCAAGATCAAGCTGCTCACTTGCACGCAAGTCAAACACACACAGACACATATCAAAATGATGTCACTCACTCACACACCCCCATAGACACACACATACACACATTCATGCACACACACACATAGATATCAAACAGTGATGTAATTTACACACAGAACACTCGTATATAATAACCCTCTGTATTCTTGTCCAATTGGGGGAACTTGCGAATAAAGATGTGAACTACATTGGGGTTCCTGTCTTTCTTTGCGACTAACCCCCCCAGACGTCTGGGTGGCACGAGGGCGGGGGTCCCGAGAAGTAAGTTGACCGTTTCCGACTGGGTGAACCCTAACAGTTCTGTCCTGCCGTCTTCTGTGCTCCTCCTGGGTTTCAGCACCACTGTGGCAGTTCATGAGAGTGGGAGGAGCACAGAAGACCATATTATTGCCCTTCTGTTGTCTTCTTGAGCCCAGAGTGGGGAGGGGAGGGAGAGGAGAGAGTGACAGGGTTCTACAGAGAAAAGTTTTTAGCCGACCGCTTTCAAATGAATCCCCTCGAAAACCAATCAGTTCAGCGGATGTGTGTACTCGGTATGTGACGTTTTCAAGAGAGGCGGGAGTAACCAAAAATTTCTCATCAAGAAGGCGGAGGCTGTTATGCTTATTACGTGAAAATGCTTTATTTGATTAAAAGGTGTCTGGGCCACGAACAATGAGCACATCACCATCGGGTTGTTGTTGTTTACATGTGTCATGTTACAGGAACTTGGTCAGGGCTCTGCAGGTCTTAACTGAAGCACTTCAAATTCAGGGTTAGCAGGCTGCTAAAGTTTGCAGGCACTTCACAAGCAAGACTCGGTGCAATATTAGCCAACATTAGCACAATTTGATATGATTTAATAATGTCTGTCTTTGTGACCTTAATGAACACCGGTTGTCGGTATCAAGCCGGATTGTTATTTACATGTCAAACAAACTTAGAAAACAGTCATATTCGTATGTTGTCGTTTTTACACACCGAATACGAACTGTTGTTAACTGATAAATTTTACGAGCTAATCTAACGTTACATTCCTCAAGGACAGTTTGCTGGCTAGCAGCCGGTCACTGCACTGCAACCGCACTTGCTAATCGACATGGTAGCAAAACATGCTTGCTGTTTTCGTGACCACGCCCCCAGAGCAAATATTCATGAGCGAATTTTGCATGGTTTCGCCCAGTGGAAACCTGCAGTAACCATTTGTGTACCGCGCTCAGAGCATGATTTTTTTTTCTCCTTCTTCAATAAGAAATATTGGTAGGGACTTGTCCATACCAAATTCTACGCCTATGGTCTGTACAACGGAGCAACGTGTTGTCTTTTCCCCATTCAGTGGATACCCTGGCTGGATAACTGTTGCATGCTGGGAGGCCCCGCCTCTGACAGAGAGCCGCGTGAGACGACAGAAAACAGCGCGGTGTTCTATTCAGTCAATGGGTCAAATTAACACTCTTGCAACTTCCCTATGTAGATGTACAGCGCGTAAATGCCAAAATCACTGGAAAAAAAATTTACCGAGTTCATTTTCACTTACCGTACGATAAGTCGGTATATCGAATATCGCGACAGGCCTAGCGCTTACTATCCCCTAGTACACTGGACAGTGTCAGTAACACAGGAGTCGGTTTAAAATTTAAAAAAAAAAAAAAACACCCCGCCAAAGTGCTGTCAGCCGGCAAGCGACTGAAGGGCTCCATGTTTCGGGCGCCGTGGCATGTGGAGTTCCCGTGGCGAACGCTGTGGCTAAGATACAGTGATTTTAGTAAAAAATAAATAACTAATTGCATGCTAAACCCCGGGTGGCACAGTGGTGTAGTGGTTAGCGCTGTCGCCTCACAGCAAGAAGGTCCGGGTTCAAGCCCCGTGGCCGGCGAGGGCCTTTCTGTGCGGAGTTTGCATGTTCTCCCCGTGTCCGCGTGGGTTTCCTCCGGGTGCTCCAGTTTCCCCCACAGTCCAAAGACATGCAGGTTAGGTTAACTGGTGACTCTAAATTGACCGTAGCTGTGAATGTGAGTGTGAATGGTTGTCTGTGTCTATGTGTCAGCCCTGTGATGACCTGGCGACTTGTCCAGGGTGTACCCCGCCTTTCGCCCGTAGTCAGCTGGGATAGGCTCCAGCTTGCCTGCGACCCTGTAGGACAGGATAAAGCGGCTAGAGATAATGAGATGAGAGGAGACGCTAAACCCCCCCACCCCACCTCTACTTAACGTCGTAGCACAAAATAGAAAGGGTCTACATGGTCCGAATTAGAACTGTTAGAGCCAGAAAAGGTTATAGTTTTATAAGCAACTTAGTTTTGGTGGTGAACCCTAACAGCTGTTGTGCACAATGCATATGGCCCAACGCACCACCCGCTCCTGCCGGCTCTGGCACTGAAAATGCCTAATTACTGCCATTATTTAGGCTTGTATAAAACTTCAGAACTGCTATCAGTTAAAAGGATAAAAAACTAAGGACAACTAATAAATTCAAGCAACAGGCTAAACACAAGCTTGACACTTACTGTGCGGTGAGCTCTTTGGGATGGCGCTTCTGACTTTTGTTTCCAGATCATAGGAACTGCTCTGTGTACCAGACATCGCTCAAATCCTTCTACGTGAATCTGCCTCACAAATTTATATCTTTTTCAAAATATATGGAGCAGACACCAAACCGGCCTGTTGGCTTGAAGTTGCCTCTCTTTGTCCATACAACTTGAACCCATTCATTCCGCAAGTGTCCTGTCGATTTTGGGCTATAACGGATCAAAATTCCACTTTTTTTTTCTTTTTTTCTTAAATTCACTACACTTGAACAGCTTTAAAGGACACACCTCTTAGGAGACATGCTTTGGTTTTAGTTTTATGGAATTTAAGCCCGTAGTCAGCTGGGATAGGCTCCAGCTTGCCTGCGACCCTGTAGAACAGGATAAAGCAGCTAGAGATAATGAGATGAGATGAAAATCATTAAAAAACGCGATACACTTTGCAAAGCAGACGAAGCCAAAAATGCATATTGAAATTCAGACAGTAAACTATTTAACATGGCTAGTTTTATCAGGTATAATTCACAGGGGTGATGTCATTTTCTAGACTAGCACTTAAAATATAATGTTGATTAATCTAACGCTAAAGCATAACTCATTTAAAAGGTAATAAGTTTCTTTGTTTACTCCTGATGGAGCCTGTAAATAGGGAAGGAACTTGGATTTGAAAAGACTAGCCCAAGTTACCCCAAGTCACTTCATGGTGGCACAGTGGTGTAGTGGTTAGCACAGTTGCCTCACAGCAAAAAGGTTCCAGGTTCGAACCCAGTGGCCGGCATGGGTTTCCTCCGGGTGCTCCGGTTTCCCCCACAGTCCAAAGACATGCAGTTAGGTTGACATGGGGCAGCCTTGGGCTGAGGTGCCCTTGAGCAAGGTACCTAAACCCTGACTGCTCCCCGGGCGCTCTGGTGTGGCTGCCCACGTGTGTGTGCACGCGCGTGTTCACTGCTTCAGATGGGTTAAATGCAGAGGATGAATTTCACTGTGCTTGAAGTGTGCATGTGACGAATAAAGGTTTCTTCATGTGATGACATGGTCCCCATTTACTCAGTCAAGAAATAAGCACTCACCAAGTTGTGCAATAAGAGTAGCACCATCTATACCAGGCGTCACCAAACTTTTTTCTCTGGGGGCCACATTGTCGTTCCGGACTGTGATGGGGGGCCGGGGTCGGGTCAGCTATATAACGTAGAATTGTATGACCCAGACAAATAACCACCAGCAGGCCTCATTGTGTAGTAGAGATTACTAGCCTGGCACAGCCATCAACACCGCCATACCCACACCGCCGCTATACCCCCACCGCCATACCCACACCGCCATACCCACACGGCTATACCCACACGGCTATACCCACACTACCATATCAACACTACTATACCCCCACTACCATACCCACACTACTATATCAACACTTGATTCCTGGCACATATTTGTTTATCTTTACTAGTGGTTTGCAAAAGTAGTAATCGAGTTTTCACACTTTGTTTTAATTTGAAATACCACAGATATTCCATTTATTTACTTTCTAATAAAAACAACATCAAAGCTGTCAAGGTAAGAAAAATCTGCCTAGTTGAGGTGATTGACACTGGCAAAGGTGAGTGGAAAATTATAAATTGTAGGTAGGCCTGTTGATATTATTAATAATAATTGTGTGCAGCACTTAATAAAGGTCAAATAAATAGTCCTATAAAATAAATACATTTTAAAAAAACAGTGAAATTAAGGATAAAGCGGCTAGAGATAATGAGATGAGATGAGTGAAATTATAATAATATGAGCAATAGATCACAACTGCTGTGATCGTGTCCTGCACGTCATTGCTCTCATCCATGGCCAAAGCAAAAAACTCGAATTCTGACGCTTTCTCATTCAGCTGGTCATACACCTTGTCTCCCAAATCTTTGGTTCGCCTGGTCATAGTAGGTGCGGAGAGACTCACCGCGTTGAGCGCATCCTTCTTGTCGGGACACACCTCCTCGAACACAGCAAGCATGCATACTTTAACAAAGTCCCCATCAGTAAACGGCTTTCCATGGGTAGCTAGTGGGTGAGCTACCTTATAGCCAGCTCGGACAGCAGCCTGGTTGATCTGGGTTTGGTGAAGGAATACATCCTGTTGTGCAGCCAGTCCGCATTTCATCCTCCGAATCCTGTCTTCTCTTGTTTGCCCTCGCAAACTAGCATACTCTTTGTGGCGGGTTTCGTAGTGACGACGCAGATTATATTCTTTGAAAACCGACACACTTTCTTTACATACAAGACAAGCTGCACGGTCCTTACACTGAACGAAAAAATAACCGGTGGTCCACTGTTCTTTAAAAACTCTGCACTCTGTCAGCTTTTCGCTGACCGCTAGCCATTTTGCTGTCCTGAACACTGACAGTTCTCTGCGCGTGAGCTGCCTGGCACTGCTTGATCGCGAGCATATGACGAAAATTCAGAAAATATGAATAGTTCATTTTATAACTCTCAATTTTAATTGATAAAATCAACAAAATACAAGATGCAGACATGTTATTATTTGCCAAAAAGCAATTTAAAAAAATAGGCCATGACCACTTTTGGGGATTGCCTCATAGGGCCGGTTCAAGTGGTGGGGGGCAGACGGGCTGGGGGGCCAGTCAAAGGGGGGGTGGCGGGCCGGAGTCGGCCCGCGGGCCATAGTTTGATACCACTTTGAGACCAAATCTGACTGTGAATTACAAGTCTCATCTCATTATCTCTAGCCGCTTTATCCTTCTACAGGGTCGCAGGCAAGCTGGAGCCTATCCCAGCTGACTACGGGCGAAAGGCGGGGTACACCCTGGACAAGTTGCCAGGTCATCACAGGGCTGACACAGACACAGACAACCATTCACGCTCACATTCACACCTACGGTCAATTTAGAGTCACCAGTTAACCTAACCTGCATGTCTTTGGACTGTGGGGGAAACCGGAGCACCCGGAGGAAACCCACGCGGACACGGGGAGAACATGCAAACTCCGCACAGAAAGGCCCTCGCCGGCCACGGGGCTCGAACCCAGACCTTCTTGCTGTGAGGCGACAGCGCTAACCACTACACCACTGTGCCGCCCTGAATTACAAGTACTTGTGCTATATTATTCTGAACATATGAAGATGAAGTATTTTGAAATAGGCACTTGAAAATTTTAAGCACTACATAACTCCAAATGCTAAGACACTTTTCTTTGTTGTTTTTACACTGTAACAGGAACATTATAAAAGTACTTGTTCAAGGAAACCAACAAGTAATGGGCAGTGTCAGAAAAATATTTTTTGATTCTTTGTTTGCCGAGACAAAGATAAGACCTAGTAAAAATTTCCCCAGAGTTTTTGACAAAACCATTGACCATTACTTCATGAGCTCAAGACCAGTCTTGAGTATCACACATAGTAAGCTTAGCTAGCAAGTCGTGCAGCTGTGTTTTATACGGCCAATTCTCAAAAAACGCGGTCATAAATCCCCAAACATGGCCTATAAATTTTATACTAACCCGTGCTAACCAAAACTGTGAAATTTTATTGCTTTGTGAAGTAATTTTGTGCATTTCTGTGGACAGTCAGCGGTTTCCCAGGGCGTGCCCAGCATACATGCTTTCCATATATGGAAGTTAAATAGAGAAAATCTAATTTTCCGCCAAAAATGTAGCGTTCTTATTGGTCAGACTTTGAAATGACGCTTGAATGGAAGCAAAATAGGACGAGTTTTGAGAGCTTCGCTGGCGAAGCTCGGCAGGTTTAGAATGAGTAGGTCATGTATTTAGATAAATATCTTCGCGAGTTTATCATCACACAACCATGATAAACATACTGATAAACTTTATACTTTCCTATGTGCCCACCGCCAAATAATATTACAGGGTTTTTTCTCGAAAAATTTTAGCATGAGGGCGCTCACCATGGCGGGGGGGGGGGGGGGGGGGGGGGGGGGGGGGGGGGGTGCCGTTGTCCCCCCGCTGTGCAAAGCCTTTGAAAAATGCTCCAATGGGACATTCTGAGGCTATCTGAGAGGGAAATTGTAACAAATTGTCTGTCAACATTGAAAAAGAAAGAAGTAATCTTCTTCTGCCCCGGACAGTCTTTGGCTTTCTTCCGCTTCGTGCCGCGGGATGACATCTTTAAATGCCCAAGTGTCAACAAAAACAACTCGCGAACTACTTCTGTCAAAAGCTCCCGCGCCGGTGGGTGAAAGGTCATTCAGTCTCGAGAAATCTCGCTCTACAAGTCAGCTGACCTTGTATGTAACCCATGTCAAATCTCGCGAGAGCAGCCGCAACAACTAAACAACATGGCGCCTCAGTCTGGAAAACGCCAATTCGGATTGTTTTTGCACCGTCTGGCGGTGTATCTACTATGATTGGAATATTTTTGGAGCAGTTATAACGTATTTGATGATCAGACACATTGTCACGTAGTGTTGCTGGGATATTTTCACGGAGTCGGTAAGGGGGCGCACGCCGAGAGTAAGAGGGTGCAGCGCCCCTGTTCCCCCGTTTAGACGAAAGCCTGTATTATACTTTTTAAATGACCTAAGTTAGATGAAACATAAAACTTTTCCCCCTTTCTCAGTCACACCGGACTCGGAGCGCCGAGAGCCCACTTCTGCATTCATAAAAAGACTGTTCACACGGTAATGGCATGATGATCACTTTCACTCTTTCGATTGGTTTATCTTTCACCAAGATTTACATTATCTTAAATAATCCTTTCATAAACTACCATTATTATTGAATTTTTTTGTATTGTTTACTGTATTTGCATTTCAAGTAACGAGGAACTACAGGAAAATTTCCTTTCATTTATAACTTAATTTCGCTTATTTTTAACTCCTGTTTATGGCACTTAACAGAATCAAAATGATTCCTAACATTTTTTGATGTAACATTTGCATTATGTACATTTTGCAAAATCAAAACTTGTTAAAGGTATATATTATTTTCAGTTTTGTGTGTGTGTGTGTGTGTGTGTGTGTGTGTGTGTATATATAATATTAATCTTCAGACCTGGCTGAATCACGTTGTTGTATATAGTAAAGATATATTCTGTGTAATAGGACTTGATAGCAGCAATTTGTATTTTAAGTGCACTAGAAATTATAATTTAAAGGTTTCTCCTTTTATTGCAGGAATCTATCGAAGATTTTATTGATAATTAGTGATTTGTAAAGCTCTGGTTAATGAATAAGAAACTAAATTTAAACTGCTATAACATTTTATTAAGTTAGTAAATAAAATGTGTTAAATGCCTAATAAAATATAATTCACACTTAAAATTAATGCTTTCATTTCTTTTTTAAGGCTCAGTTGCAGCTCCAGAAGTCACCAGATTGCACCAAAAAAAAGAAATTTTCAAAATTTGCCGTTACACTCCCTACTTTCAGAAAAAACGCTCCCAACCTTCCCAAGCCCCAGGTATCACAACACTCCTTGGAAACACTGATTTGACAGCATAATGTTTTGCAAAGATTCAGGTTGTGTAATTGATTCCAACAAAGCCAGAGCCAAACCATACACCTGGGGCTTTTCAAAAAATAATAATAATACACTTTGCGAATGTGCTATGTAAACACACTTGTATATGGTTGTTTTCAAAACACTTCATATAACAGTATAAATTCAGAACTATATGGCAGGTTAACCATATTACAACCCCGATTCCAAAAAAGTTGGGACAAAGTACAAATTGTAAATAAAAACGGAATGCAATAATTTACAAATCTCAAAAACTGATATTGTATTCACAATAGAACACAGACAACATATCAAATGTCGAAAGTGAGACATTTTGAAATTTCATGCCAAATATTGGCTCATTTGAAATTTCATGACAGCAACACATCTCAAAAAAGTTGGGACAGGGGCAATAAGAGGCTGGAAAAGTTAAAGGTACAAAAAAGGAACAGCTGGAGGACCAAACTGCAACTCATTAGGTCAATAGACCAGTTCACAGATATCGCCGCGCATGCGCAGGGTCAAAGGTCGAGGCCTCATCGGAGATGAAAACATAGCGGCAAACAAGCCAAACCTTAGTAAATACGCCTTATGGATATGAGAGAACGGGAATTGCCAACTACCATGGGGGTAGAAGAGTTAAGGGCACTTGCATATGCCACAGATATTTTGAAAATCCAGCCTGTACCGTCCAAGGAAGACGAAGAAAAATCGAGGTATGTACCCGGTGATACTGCCACGCCCACTGCAGTTTTTGACAGGTCAACATCTGACACGGAGAAATAATATAAATCGTGCTGCCTACCAGATTACAGTCGTCTGTTTTATTGTATCAGTACTAGTATCACTTACTATACTCAGTCATAGATTAGTCCAGTACAACCTGACCAGCTTGCTTTTTTTCCATTTGACTGTTGCAAGTTTTTTCAGGCTGGTACAGTCAAAAATTGAAAAAAAAAAAGTTTTGGCCTCCTAAACTAGTCATCGATTCTACTAGTGTATTAATTGGAGTCGACATGAAAACGTTAGGTAAAAACTTTAAACCAGTACAATCTCTTCAAAGTTTCACCAAATGGTTTTATTTATGCAATTTAAAGCTCATAATACTGTATAACTTTGGTCGAGTAAAAACACGGAGCAAAAACATGGCTGAATCCTGAATGACTCCTATTTGTTTAAATAGGGGACTAGCTACATAGGCGCCAAAATGTAGTTTCTTTTTCCCTGCCATGGAAGTGCACTTGTATACGGAGGAGGAAAGCAATTTGCATTACAGCCGTGAGGCGGCTCGGCTCGGTTTTCCCTTTCGGGCGCTCTCGTTTTCTGTTAGAATTTGGTAAAGAAAAAAATAAATATTATTTACCAGCTTACTGGGTCCATTAACATAAATCTGACAGCTGACAAGGTCGGGATATAAACGAACTTTTGCGTTAAACTGTGTGCTTGGATTCACATAATTTTTTCTGTATACACTCACTTAAATGTACACTACACTCTTCTCGCATCCACTGTTCAAGCAGTCGACGTCCTTTGTAGCAATCGACAACACAACAGTGTCCCCACAGCGAGCCTGTAGCCTCTGCCATTGTTGACATGCTCTACTTCCGCTCGTTTATGAGGCCTTAACCTTTGAACTTTCCCACAACTCCTTGTGGTTTGCCGTATCTGTGAACTGGTCTATTGGCAATAGGTCATTAACATGACTGGGTATAAAAAGAGCATCTTGGAGTGGCAGCGGCTCTCAGAAGTAAAGATGGGAAGAGGATCACCAATCCCCCTAATTCTGCACCGACAAATAGTGGAGCAATATCAGAAAGGAGTTCAACAGTGTAAAATTGCAAAGAGTTTGACGGATCAGCCAAGATCAGATGGACCTTATAGGTTCCAAAATAACAAAAAACCCAAGGTTACCCAAAATGGTCAAAACTGTGATATTATGGGCTTGACCATATTGGGGTCCCATACCTAAAATTTCATGTAGCATTCTCTTTCTGTTTTGAAAATATACCTCATTTTATACATGCCCCATTCTGCTAGGTTGTTGACGTTACGGACACTACATTAAAAGATATAACGGGATAGATCCACTTAAAACACCTCAAAAGCAAATGTTGATGGGGCAACGAACTCTTATGCCATAAAGTGCCCTGTCGAATGTTACAATTGAGTATAGTTACATATATTTGCTGGGTCTTCTAGTTATGTGACACGTTATCAGGGACCCCGATATTAGACAGAGAAACACAAAATTTCACAACACTTTATTAAAGCTCCAATTATTGGGCTCACAAAACATCATTTTATGCATAGTATCGGCTTATTATACTAGTTCCTTAATTAATTGACAGTTGGTTGTCCTTTCCATCAAAGATTACATAGCTTATATACTTGTTGAACAATGTTACACATAACGTTACGGACACTACACAATGTGTCTTGGGTTATTCCCAAAGTCACAACATGGGACGTGTTTCAGAGAAATGTTTTTAGTACAATTAGTCATGACACACTGCATCTACTACACATTACACCTTAACGAATTATTAAAAAACAAGGGTGACTACTCAAACATTGCATCATGCAGCAGGGCGAAACCTACCGGGTAATACTAGTATATCAATATCAACACAGGATCAACATCACGTTATACGTACTTAAACACGCTTTTGGAAAATACCAGTAATTGTAATACCTCTCTAGAGAGGTCACTTATGTGAGCAGCCACCTCTAATGAAAGGCCACATTTGGCTGTCTCACGGATGCATTTGGACCTCTCGTGAACAACCACCTCATTTATAAGGCCACTTTTGGCCGGCAATAGGGGAGGCCACTCAAACGAGGTTCAACTGTACATGAATAGCCATCTCAAAAACAAACAAACAAAAAAAAGTGTTAAAAAGCACATTATGTAAAAAAAAAATATGTTATTAACAAGCCAGGGCTGTATCTTGAATGATCAAAATATGTCTTGGTAACATCTTGATTATAATAATTTAGTGTTCAAATAGTTGGCCTGTGGGGTCTTAATTCAATCAATTACAACTTTGAGAGAAGAATATGATTAATTTGCGTCATTCTCACATGAAAGTTTCATTTAAATTTGTCAATTAGTCTCAATTAACTGGCTTTACCAAAATATCAATTTGGCGTTACGGACACTACACCCGTTACGGACACTACATATTGCAAATATATCTATTAATATAACAACTAAAGACATATGAATATGTAACTAGAGCCCTACATGAGGCCAACAGGACCAATGCATGTCATAATCACCAAAAATGGTAAAAAATTCTGCAGCATTCTGTTACAGCAAGGCCGTTACGGACACTACAGAAAACAACGGAAATGACACGCAAAATCTTTGGCATGTGAATTTTGCAAACATATGCCCCCAGCAACAAGGTTTTTGTATCAAATCATATCACATACTACATAAAATGTCTGTATTTAATTTAAAGTGTTTATTAAAATGCATTAAATACGATTTCTCAGGCCATTTTCAACTTTGCAGTGACAAAGAAAACAAATTAGGTTCAGCACCCCGCACTGACAAAACTATTGTGAAAGATTTCATTTTTATCGGAATTCCGTGATTCAGCTGTCAATTTGTTCCTCAAAAATCTGCTGATTTACTAAAACAGTTAGTGTTTGACAAATTATTGCCAAGTTTAAGCAGCAATGATGCATTCTGGGGTATTAAATCAAATGAACATGCGTTACATGGTGAAAATGTGCAATATGATGAGTTTGTCTGATAAAAAAAACTGAAAGATGGATTCAGTGGTGGTAAATTATGATCTGGCTTTGAAACGTCATACATTGGCAATGATAGTCTACCATTACAACATATGAAAGAGTTTAATAAACATAAATAGAAGGCTGTTACATAATGTTACATGATCTCAAACAAGTAGGTACATCTGATTGTGGCTGAACCGTGAACATATCATCATCTACAGTGCATAATATCATCAAAAGATTCAGAGAATCTAGAAGAATCTCTGTGCGTAAGGGTCAAGGGCAGAAAACCATACTGGGTGCCCGTGATCTTTGGGCCCTTAGATGGCACTGCATCACATACAGGCATGCTTCTGTATTGGAAATCACAAAATGGGCTCAGGAATATTTCCAGAGAACATTATCTGTGAACACAATTCACCGTGCCATCCGCCGTTGCCAGCTAAAACTTTATAGTTCAAAGAAGAAGCCGTATCTAAACATGATCCAGAAGCGCAGACGTCTTCTCTGGGTGAAGGCTCATTTAAAATGGACTGTGGCAAAGTGGAAAACTGTTCTGTGGTCAGATGAATCAAAATTTGAAGTGCTTTATGGAAATCAGGGACGCCGTGTCATTCGGACTAAAGAGGAGAAGGACGACCCAAGTTGTTATCAGCGCTCAGTTCAGAAGCCTGCATCTCTGATGGTATGGGGTTGCATTAGTGCGTGTGGCATGGGCAGCTTACACATCTGGAAAGACACCATCAATGCTGAAAGGTATATCCAGGTTCTAGAGCAACATATGCTCCCATCCAGACGACGTCTCTTTCAGGGAAGACCTTGCATTTTCCAACATGACAATGCCAAACCACATACTGCATCAATTACAGCATCATGGCTGCGTAGAAGAAGGGTCCGGGTACTGAACTGGCCAGCCTGCAGTCCAGATCTTTCACCCATAGAAAACATTTGGCGCATCATAAAACGGAAGATACGACAAAAAAGACCTAAGACAGTTGAGCAACTAGAATCCTACATTAGACAAGAATGGGTTAACATTCCTATCCCTAAACTTGAGCAACTTGTCTCCTCAGTCCCCAGACATTTACAGACTGTTGTAAAGAGAAAAGGGGATGTCTCACAGCGGTAAACATGGCCTTGTCCCAACTTTTTTGAGATGTGGTGTTGTCATGAAATTTAAAATCACCTAATTTTGAAACTTCCACACCATTGCATTCCATTTTTATTTACAATTTGTACTTTGTCCCAACTTTTTTGGAATCGGGGTTGTATACCAGGAAATATTAAGAGACCTCTAGATGTTAAATTAGTTATCACAGAAAGCCAACACAATCCATGGTTTTCCCCAAAGCGTTTTAGCGTGTCGGGCCCGATACGCTCTGCCTGCCGATACACTTAGTCGCTTTAGTTAAAATCCGATACGCTTAGATTTATACCGATACGTTAAATTTCCTACCCACAAGTAACGAGATACATAGGAGAGCAAATAACAGATCCATTTACACATTGACTGATATTTGTGTTAAACAAGCGGCCTTTTTTCCCAATGTTTGTGTTGATTCTAGAGGTACCTTGTATAGTGAAGGCTACATCAGGGGGCAGAGCTTTTTCTTACAAAGCCCCACTGTTATGGAACAGCCTTCCAAGTAATGTTCAGGAATCAGACACAGTCTCAGCATTTAAGTCTAGGCTGAAAACATATCTGTTTAGTCAAGCCTTTTGTTAATGGTGTTTATGAGGTAAAGGAGTAGATCTGGAGGGTCCTCAGACATAGAGTGTTTTGGTAAACTGGGATGTATGGATGCTGTCAGTCCCCACTCGCTTGCTCACTCGAGTTTGTTGACGGTGTAGTGGCTGGCTGCTTTATGTCCCGGGGCTCCCTCATGCCTGTGTTACCTTCTGGCTCTCTCCTTTTAGTTATGCTGTCATAGTTAGTTGCCGGAGTCCCTGCTTGTACTCGGTGCAATATGTATACTGTTCCGACTTATTCAGGTGACATTGGGCATACCTAACCACCTGTGTTTTCTTTCCCTCCCCCCCACCCCAAATCTGTCCCTCTGAGTTACATGGAGTCAACAGGAAATATTTTGGTGGAGAGGGTGGAGACCTCGACTGGCTATCGTAGCCTGCAGGGAATCGGCCGTCAGACATTCTGTCGCATGTCCCAGACCCGGTGAAATGTAACTGAATTGTCTTGGCCAGCCCTAAGGGTCCCATCTGCATCTCATCATTGCTGAGGAGTGTGCTCCCATCACCCAATCAAGCATCCAGCCAGAGCAGGTCATGATATATTTTTTACCATATTAACATGCCATTGTTGTGTGTTATGCCTGATGTAAAGACTCTCGTCTCTGCGAGCCTACCACACAGATTTAATACTTGTCATTTTTAGGGCATACCTAACAACGTGTTTTCTTTCTCTCTCTCTTCCCCCCCCCCAATCTGTCCCTCTGAGTTACATGTTGATCCTGGGATTGAGATGCTGGCCTCTTCTGCCCCTCGGACCTGCTTGACCCATCCTCGTGCCCTGTGTCTGGTCGGAGTTTTATCGCACCGCTCCTGTGAAGGACGGCCCCATGAGGACAGTTGAGGGTTATACCTGTTAAAACTGTTAATATTATAGTCAGGCTGTCTGTTGTTGCCCAAATGAGGATGGGTTCCCTTTTGAGTCTGGTTCCTCTCGAGGTTTCTTCCTCATGTCGTCTGAGGGAGTTTTTCCTTGCCACCGTCGCCACAGGCTTGCTCATTGGGGATAGATTCGGGATAAAATGAGCTCATGTTTTAAGTCGTTCAAATTCTGTAAAGCTGCTTTGCGACAATGTTTATTGTTAAAAGCGCTATACAAATAAACTTGATTCGATTTTGTCAAAGTAATATGTCCGCGTGGTATGATGTAAACAAACTAATCTGTTGGCTGTGTCAAGATCACGTGTTCAAACCGTCCAATAAAAATATCGAAAGAAAATGTCAGACATCCCGGAAGTTTCCGATTCATTATAAGCGATCACATTGGCCGCCGATGTTGTCACCCACCAGACGGACAAAGACGACTGATTTTAAATCACAAAAGTTTGACCGAGTCTATTATCATTCATGAATGTGTTTATAAATACATAATCTTTCTGCAAACTTAAATGTATGAATTAAGTTTTCTTTTCCTTTAAATATTTTAATCTTAATCTAGCCCATTTAATAAAGTGCAAAAATTTAAACTGTATAATATGCAGCTGCCTTACTTTTCAGTGCATCTTAGTTACACATATTATGGTAATTGCATCAGAAACATTCTAAATCATTACAGTTATAGTAATACAGCAACTTATTTTAAGGTGGCGGTTCTTAGGTTCGGATCCCTTTGTGATCAGCAGGAGGTCATGATGATCGATTCTCTTCATTGGATTGCATAAGCTGGAGCAAACCACTGTTCAAATTTTCATGCACATTTTTGTTCCAACACTACTTGATCATAGGTAATGAAGGGATCCCCATAGATTTTCAATCTATCATATACCTCAGTAATCTATAACCAAACAGTTTAACTCGCATGTTGAACTTTAAGGTGAAATTTCAAATGTGTATACATTAATACTATTTAGGTCAGAAATCATTGAAACACTGGTAAAATCTATCCTATAATCATGTATCGAAAACCTCTCAGAGACCCTGAAAATGCACCTGAGAGCATCTCTTTTCAAAAAAAAATTTTCCGGGGGGCATGCCCCTGAACCCCCCAGTTTCATTTCGCGCCGTTGGCGCTCAATTGTCTGTGTATTATCATGCCTGAATTTAGGACTTTAATTTTTTTCTGGGGAAAACACTGTAGTGTATTTTTTGGGGGTGTACAAGTTCCACGTCATAACTTCGTGGGATTAAAAAATAAAAAATAAAAAATCGGGTCTATGGGATTTTTAATCAGATCCTCCAGGATTTCGCGATGTTGCAATTTGCAACTTCAACACAAATTCAACCAATCCTCGCGAATTCAGGGCGGTGTTGCAATTATATCCAATCACCGCAACTTTCCCGCAAATTTGACCAATCATTGGCGTCGTCTTGAGGTGATGTCGACAAACTTCCTTCCGCCTTACTTCCAGTATTGCCAGATTGGGCGGTTTCCCGCCCAGTTGGGGGGTTTCAAGTGCATTTTGGCGGGTTTTGAACATATTTTGGGCTGGAAAACGTCAGCAGTATCTGGCAACACTGCTTACTTCCGTGTTTCCGTTCAAGAGAAGCAGCACGTGTGAGTCAGTGTTTATATAGTCTTAAATTCTGTTACTGAAAGTGTGTTATGTTTACAGTGAAGGACTGTGTGCACTTTACGTTATTTTTTTTTTACTTAATACATGAAATTAATGGATGCCAACATTTTTGCCAAAATGGTATTTTATTTTCTATTGTTTAGGCAGCTTCAGCATCATACTGTGAGATTCTGTTCAAATTGGGTTTTTTTTCTTCTATGAAGCCTGAGCCATTTATTTTATTAGTTGATAATCTCATCTCATCTCATTATCTCTAGCCGCTTTATCCTTCTACAGGGTCGCAGGCAAGCTGGAGCCTATCCCAGCTGACTACGGGAGAAAGGCGGGGTACACCCTGGACAAGTCGCCAGGTCATCACAGGGCTGACACAGACAACCATTCACACTCACATTCACACCTACGGTCAATTTAGAGTCACCAGTTAACCTAACCTGCATGTCTTTGGACTGTGGGGGAAACCGGAGCACCCGGAGGAAACCCACGCGGACACGGGGAGAACATGCAAACTCCACACAGAAAGGCCCTCGCCGGCCGCTGGGCTCGAACCCGGACCTTCTTGCTGTGAGGCGACAGCACTAACCACTACACCACCGTGCCGCTCCCCCAGAGGCTGTTGCGGCCATTTCCTACTCGGATTTTGGCGGACTGTTTGACGAGTGACCGATCTATTGACAGTAAACAAGGATCGAGTGGACTTCAGTGGCGACTATGATATTGAATTAGTTCAACAAAGTCTAAGTATGGGACAAATGTGTTGTATGTGTTGCAGTAGTACACATTATGCAGGTGTGTTTAACGTTAGCAAGACAGCTATTATATTGGGTAGTGGAGCTACGAAACACCTGCATAATGGGAATGGCTGAGCGTAGCTGTCAGTCAAACACAAGTTAGCCAATGGGAATGCATTCCTGGACAGCCCACCCACACATGAAGTTTGTGCCAAAACTGCAAGCAAAAAGTCAGGGAGCGCAAACGAGAAAGCTGGAATCACAACCAAAATAAATTACATCAAACAAAACTGAGAAAGACGCGGAACAAAAATAAAAGGTTTCTGATGAGTAATAGACTAATATTTTGCACGATTACACAAATAATTTGTTTGCCAGTCTAAAAAAATTGACATTTTATTTTTGGAATTTTGATTTAGCGTTTTTGTTTGATATTTCACAAGTATTGTATGAACATTTTGGCACAAAATTGATTCCATACATTTTAGCCTGCAACAATCACAAAAAAGGCCTGCGGAATCCTGAGCAATAGTCAGACCCGTTGCAACAAGGTAGGCAGACTTGGCAATTGCCTAGGGCCCCATCCCTCAAAGGGCCCCCGCTGCCGAACGACTGGTTATGTATTCAATAGCAATGACCACTTTTTGAGCGCGACAGCGCAGCGCCTAATGACACTTGTTGAAATACCCTAGTTCCAAGGGGGGCCCCCTAATGCACAACAGCACCTCCCTACATGCTTTGGCCGAAAAGTGCAATGACAGTCTGTTGTCAACCCCTCAATGCCCATCTCCGTCCAGTCAAGTGGTTGCAGAGCTCCACGGCAAAAAAAAACAAAATCAAATATGAAGCGAAATTACCCCTCAGGGAGCCAGAAGAGAAAGAAGAAAAGGGAAGAGGAAGACAGAAAAAAACAAGACACTGGTAAGTGAGAATGTACACACTCATTAATACCAAGCGGGTCGACAAGCAAATTTGGTAGCTAGCTTACGTTAATGGTAGTTATCTTGTAGACAGTGTTTATAACAGTGATGTAAACGTTGTCATGCACAACAGGCTTACAAACTTGCAAGGACTGGCTAAAAATTCTAATATGTGCCACACAAATAGGTGAAAAACTGTCAACTTCTCCCAGATTAACTTGTGTTTATCAAAATGTCATAGTCAAAGTTAGTTTCAGCGAGCTGCATGGCTTTCATCAGAAGTAGCTAGTGTGTCGTGAGCATGAATGGAGTAGGACAGGGGATGGCTCACAAGAAAGCTCTTTTTTACATAAATAGCCTATTTATGTAAAAAAGTGGCACTGATGTCAATTGAATGTGATGTCCGCAGGTCTTTGGACATGGAGGGTATTGTGGCTGCCTTTGCTGAAGCCAAAGCCCGCAAGCAGCAGTTTTAGACATTTTGCCCATGATTCTAGTTGTGTATTCTTAAATTTTTATGTGTTTTTCTATACCTTTTGCACTTTTGTGTGTGTGCTGGTTCTTAAGATTCTTATTCATGTTTGTAATCATTTAATCACCATTTGAAGTTATTTCTACTTGTGTATATACTGTAAACATGTGACCCCTCACCGAATCCAGGGACGCATGTCGGCCAAAACGAACCCGAGATAATCGCAAAAGAAGCATTTTTTTTTCGAAATTTGTGATTTTTGTTTTTTTCCATCATGTGCAAGTTGAGATCTTGAACAATGTAATCAGTATTTCAGATAATAGATTGTTTTGTTGGAAAAGCATACATTTTTTGTTGCAAATTGTCTCGTTTTTGTCAGGACTGTAGCCTGCTGGGGGGTGTGGGTAAATTACCATATGGGCCATTCACATGATGATTTAAGTCTTTTTTTTTTCATGAATCAGCTGTATGATACGAGCTGAGCGCATGGCTACTTAAGCTGCATACAGGCATGTAATTTCACGATGGAATGAGGAAGCTAAACAGAGCGCAGAGGAGCTGAAACACCTCAAAGCAAACAGACACACGGTTTTTACATCGGAGATAACCATTTCTAGCAAAAAAACCCAACCAAAAGGAAGCTAGGATTACATTCCATCGGAGGCATTGGTGTGTGCAAGGCGCCGTTTCTCTTTCTGATGGGGTGTTTATTAATCTAAGGCTGTGTGGTTATTTTTGCATGTAACGGAGAGTGTTGTGGTTTGGTTAAGCCTAGGTCACAACCGGACGTACGATTTTTTGGCCGTGTGATTTTTGGCGTTTCCCAAATCGCTGCGTTTTTTTTTTTTTTTGTTCATGGAGAAAGACGCGCATTGGCTGTAAGTTTGTCTTGCAACCTGAAAAAAGCGTAAGCGCCCGTAGAGTTTGTTTGACATGACAAAGAGCCTCTGCGGCCGGTCTGCGGCCAGTCTACGGCTCGAAAATCAGCACATCACACGCGTGCTCTCGTGCGTTTCACACGCGCCCTCCGTGCGTTTCTTGCGTTTTTTGCATGTAGACCGGCCGTAGGAGCACGTACTGTTCGGCCGGTTGTGACCGAGGCTTTACATGAAACTAGTGTTGTGTTAGTTGTGTCATCATCGTGCTATCTTTCTTTCTTACGGTGTGAGTAATTTTTCAACCACAAAACGTTAAAGTATACTTTAGGACTTATTTTTGTACTTCATAATTGTGTTGGGCATACTTTGCATGGAAGGAAAATTGACGTGGTGATCTTTGTTTACATGAAAGTAGTATTGTGCTAGCTAGTAGGGGGTAGAGCTTTCCTTAATATCATGCAAATGAGCACCATTATGTGCCCGCCCTACACCCAGAGTAGCTGAGATGGAAAACTTTGAGGGCGATTTTCTCCCTTTTCTGTTTTAAGAGGTATGCACTTTCAAAAGGCCACACATTCTTCAAATATTGTCAGATCTCCACATGGAAGGCATCAATGGAAAGCTTAGAAACTGTACTTTCTGAATCTGTCAATAACTCAAAATGCCCCCGGGCAGACATGTGTCCCTGGATTCTGGATTTGGGCACATATTTAGTGTTGTGTTATTTGCACATTTTATATTACTTTGTCTTATTTTCATATTTGACTATATATGTGTGTGTGTGTTTTGTCTATTCTTGTGTTTAATTGGGTTTGATAATTATTTATAATAATGTAAAGAGTTCATTTATTAAGTAAAAATCGTAAGAATGATTAGGCCAAAAAAAAAAAAAAAGTGTGTGTGTTTCTGGTTATGTAGATTTCAAAACTAGGGTCGGCAGGCAGGCATTTTTTTTTTTTTTTTTTTTTCAAGATGGCTGCCATAACCTATATTTAGACAGGAATAATTTCACAAAATATAATGAATTTCTTTGCAGGTCACCTGAGTTACCACCTTCTGATGAATCTGATGCAGCATGAGACACCTTTTAACATGAATTTTTCTGTAAATATAACAGCTCAATACACCATGAGAGAGAGAGAGAGCAGCCCCGCCCCTCTCTGCTCCCTGAGTGGAGCTCGTCGCCTTGGTAACGGTGCAGGGAAAAGACACAATATAACAAGCAAAGAGCGCTTTTTCTCAGAGTTCCCTCTCCTCGAACAACGCTGATTTACACGGAAACGAAAGGAGCTATTCACAAAATTCTTTCACATTGAGTGCTACAAGGCTCCCATGAACACAGTAATGTAATGTTTTTGTCCCTAGTGTAAAAAATGTGGACACTAGAGCGAGCTAAAAACAAGTGATTTTTCTGATTTTGCAGTAAAAGCGCTGCCACGTTTATAATGCGAGTCTATGGGAGAGCGCGCCTGTCCTCTCCTTACTTTCAGGCTTCTCATTCAAAAACTGTAAATCCTATCGCTCAGGGAGACACATTGTGTGAATCAAGACAAGTGTGACTACAACTTTTGAGAAAATTGTGTGTGTAGAGTGAAAATTGTGGCTGAGAAAACAGTTTAAATGAGAAAGTGAGAGCTTTTTTTTTTTTCAAGCTGCCTACACTCTAAACTCCTGAGCGCCACTGGTGTGTAACGCCATAGACACCCATTATAAAGCCGGAATTTCTCCAGATTTGCTCATGGTGTTTGATCTGTGACTGATCAAAAAGTATAGAGCCTAGCAAAAAAGTTGAATGCCAGATCCACACAAGAGAATTTTGTCTCCGTTTTAAAGTTTGAATCATGTCTCTAGGTGAAAGACAAAATAAGCGTTATCTCTGCTTCTGTTCCCTCCGACACACTACTGCCTCCGCCGAGTGCACGCGCGCACACCGCATGTCGGGGCCGCGGATGAGTTACTCTCCCCTGATCAACGCAGTCGGCGGGGAATTTGTGGTTATTATCGGTACAAACAGCACGAATCACAACTTAAATGAGTGCGGTTCAGTTTGACATTATTGTCAATCCGTTAGATAAACATTTAATTTTATTAAAATCGAAAATTAATATTTAGAGCCTGTGGGCTACAAAAATAATAGTCATTAAAGTAGCCGGCTGGACTTAATTGTGTAGTCGGCTGTATGGCCAGCAGCCGGCGCTTGCGGAAAGCCCTGATTTTCCCAGTGAGTGACAAAAACTTCTGGTTCACGCGGTTGGGTTATATGTAAAAGTCGCGACTGGGAAAAAAACGAAAAAAAAGTTTAGGGTCGGGCAGTACGGATTAGGGTCGGTCGGGTAACCGGAAACAGGGCGGCACGGTGGTGTAGTGGTTAGCGCTGTCGCCTCACAGCAAGAAGGTCCGGGTTCGAGCCCCGTGGCCGGCGAGGGCCTTTCTGTGTGGAGTTTGCATGTTCTCCCCGTATCCGCATGGGTTTCCTCTGGGTGCTCTGGTTTCCCCCACAGTCCAAAGACATGCAGGTTAGGTTAACTGGTGACTCTAAATTGACTGTAGGTGTGAATGTGAGTGTGAATGGTTGTCTGTGTCTATGTGTCAGCCCTGTGATGACCTGGCGACTTGTCCAGGGTGTACCCCACCTTTCACCCGTAGTCAGCTGGGATAGGCTCCAGCGTGCCTGCGACCCTGTAGAACAGGATAAAGCGGCTAGAGATAATGAGATGGGTAACCGGAAAAACACATTTTTTTTTGGCCTTACAATATGTGTGATGTTTATTTATTAAGTCTTCAGTGGGTAGGTGGCCATAAGGCCTTTCATCGAGGGGGGGATAATTATGGGCCCCAGATCCCCCTTTGCCTAGGGCCCCCAAATAGCTTGAAACGGGCCTGGCAATAGTCTGGCTCTCGGTTTAGGAACGCTACCACTAGGATCGCTGTGTTTCACTTTCCCTCCCTATTCCCGAGTAAGAATTCCAAGTTGAAGTTGCGGGGTTTGGGTGGAAAATTCCCAGTTAGGACCTTTCGGCGGAGACTGGCTCTATATCAGAAGGTGGGATGTCAGAATACGGGTGCAGGGGGAAAAACATGACCAGTTCATTCTACAACATGAACTAGAAATAATCACATCGAGGCTAAACAAGCATTATAGAGATAATTAGTCGCACAGTAATGTGTGTAAAATAAAAATAAACAAGCCAAAAATCCACTTATAACAAACCAAGCTGGATGACTGAATAAAAATTTAACTAGATCTACTTAAATACAACAGAAGAGGGAAAATGTTGCTGGCTGACAGTAAGGAGATTAGCGAACTACTATCAACAGATATTTTTCTTGTAAATAAACAAACAAACAGTGTTATATAATCAATTTTCCCCCGTTTGTTCAGGCAAAAACATCAGCTGGAAAATGTCGAGTTCGCTTTGTAGCCAGCTAGCTTGACAACCAGATTGTTATGTACAGTAACTAGCTTAGCTAATAGCTCGGTAGCAGAAATGGTTAGCATAGCGTAGGGTTTGTTTGTCATGTTTTGGTTTCTGTTTGTCGACGTTGTATAAAAGCAGCACCAAAAGACTGCAAATAGAGAAAGCGCCTTGAAAACGTACCTTACGTTCAAGCAACTCCGATACTTGACCGACTGATTCCTCCAGGGAAACTCTTCACTGCAAAACACTCCTGACCCTTTACACCGGAACACCGTCCGATTTCCGTTCTCTCTCTCTCTCTGTGTGTGTGCGTGTCTCTCTCTCTCTCTTCACACGCATATAAACACACACAAGGGCTAAAATTCCTTTAAGCACAAATGTATCTTCGCTGCGTTTCCATGCAAAGTGCAAAATGTTAAAGCAGTATTGTAAGAATATGTACGGAAGCCGAGAGAGGCCCTTCATATGATCCTTTTTTTTATTCACCTTGTTATCCCGAGATAACGACATAATTAATTCAGGATCTCGGGAAAACAACACAACTAATTCGAGATCTCGAGAAAACAAAACCGTTATTCCGAGATAACGACATAATTAATTCAGGATCTCGGGAAAACAACACAACTAATTCGAGATCTCGAGAAAACAAAACCGTTATTCCGAGATAACGACATAATTAATTCAGGATCTCGGGAAAACAACACAACTCATTCGAGATCTCGAGAAAACAAAACCGTTATTCCGAGATAACGACATAATTAATTCAGGATCTCGGGAAAACAACACAACTAATTCGAGATCTCGAGAAAACAAAACCGTTATTCCGAGATAACGACATAATTAATTCAGGATCTCGGGAAAACAACACAACTCATTCGAGATCTCGAGAAAACAAAACCGTTATTCCGAGATAACGACATAATTAATTCAGGATCTCGAGAAAACAACACAACTCATTCGAGATCTCGAGAAAACAAAACCGTTATTCCGAGATAACGACATAATTAATTCAGGATCTCGGGAAAACAACAAAACTAATTCGAGATCTCGAGAAAACAAAACCGTTATCCCGAGATAATGACATAATTAATTCAGGATCTCGGGAAAACAACAAAACTAATTCGAGATCTCGAGAAAACAAAACCGTTATTCCAAGATAATGACATAATTAATTCAGGATCTCGAGAAAACAACACAACTAATTCGAGATCTCGAGAAAACAAAACCGTTATCCCGAGATAATGACATAATTAATTCAGGATCTCGGGAAAACAACAAAACTAATTCGAGATCTCGAGAAAACAAAACCGTTATTCCGAGATAACGACATAATTAATTCAGGATCTCGGGAAAACAACACAACTAATTCGAGATCTTGAGAAAACAAAACCGTTATTCCGAGATAACGACATAATTAATTCAGGATCTCGGGAAAACAACACAACTAATTCGAGATCTCGAGAAAACAAAACCGTTATTCCGAGATAACGACATAATTAATTCAGGATCTCGGGAAAACAACACAACTAATTCGAGATCTCGAGAAAACAAAACCGTTATTCCGAGATAACGACATAATTAATTCAGGATCTCGGGAAAACAACACAACTCATTCGAGATCTCGAGAAAACAAAACCGTTATTCCGAGATAACGACATAATTAATTCAGGATCTCGGGAAAACAACACAACTCATTCGAGATCTCGAGAAAACAAAACCGTTATTCCGAGATAACGACATAATTAATTCAGGATCTCGGGAAAACAACACAACTCATTCGAGATCTCGAGAAAACAAAACCGTTATTCCGAGATAACGACATAATTAATTCAGGATCTCGGGAAAACAACACAACTAATTCGAGATCTCGAGAAAACAAAACCGTTATTCCGAGATAACGACATAATTAATTCAGGATCTCGGGAAAACAACACAACTAATTCGAGATCTCGAGAAAACAAAACCGTTATTCCGAGATAACGACATAATTAATTCAGGATCTCGAGAAAACAACACAACTCATTCGAGATCTCGAGAAAACAAAACCGTTATTCCGAGATAACGACATAATTAATTCAGGATCTCGGGAAAACAACAAAACTAATTCGAGATCTCGAGAAAACAAAACCGTTATCCCGAGATAATGACATAATTAATTCAGGATCTCGGGAAAACAACAAAACTAATTCGAGATCTCGAGAAAACAAAACCGTTATTCCAAGATAATGACATAATTAATTCAGGATCTCGAGAAAACAACACAACTAATTCGAGATCTCGAGAAAACAAAACCGTTATCCCGAGATAATGACATAATTAATTCAGGATCTCGGGAAAACAACAAAACTAATTCGAGATCTCGAGAAAACAAAACCGTTATTCCAAGATAACGACATAATTAATTCAGGATCTCGAGAAAACAACACAACTAATTCAAGATCTCGAGAAAACAAAACCGTTATTCCGAGATAACGACATAATTAATTCAGGATCTCGAGAAAACAACACAACTAATTCGAGATCTCGAGAAAACAAAACCGTTATTCCGTGATCTCGAGTAAACAGCTGAGAAATGGTTCATTCAGGTGCGCCAAGAGACTTGTGATATGCTGACTTTGGGGCTATTTCTCATTCTGTATAGACGCAACTTTGGTCATTAGAATGTCTGGAATAATCGATCACCTAATAAGGCAATATTTTGATCAGGGGTTGACACGGAGAGATTGCATTAAGTCTTTTAATAAGGGATAATTTCAAAATTAGTCCGCGGCACCTCCGCAGAAGACTGGCCCGGCTTCGTCTCTACCGACGGAGATACAGTGATCCAGCTGAGATCATGAAATAATGGTTTTGTTTTCTTGAGATCTCGAATTAGTTGTGTTGTTTTCTCGACATCCTGAATTAATTATGTCATTATCTTGGGATAACAAGGTGAATAAAAAAAAGGATTATATGAAGGGCCTCTCGCGGTTTCCGTAAATATGCATTCCATTTAATCATGATAACAACTAAACAACAGCCCTCTCCAGGAACAGCATCTTGAGCTTCTCTCAGGGCCGCTTCCACTCAGAGTGATCTGGCATCCTGTAAGGATTGGAACTACTAGTTCTCATATTGTGACCCAGCACACACATTAAATACGAGGGGTTTTTTTTTTCCAAAATTAAATTTTTATTTCGGTGGTGTAGTGGTTAGCGCTGTCGCCTCACAGCAAGAAGGTCCGGGTTCGAGCCCCGTGGCCGACAAGGGCCTTTCTGTGCAGAGTTTGCATGTTCTCTGCGTGGGTTTCCTCCGGGTGCTCCGGTTTCCCCCACAGTCCAAAGACATGCAGGTTAGGTTAACTGGTGACTCTAAATTGACCGTAGGTGTGAATGGTTGTCTGTGTCTATGTGTCAGCCCTGTGATGACCTGGCGACTTGTCCAGGGTGTACACCGCCTCTCACCCGTAGTCAGGTGGGATAGGCTCCAGCTTGCCTGCGACCCTGTAGAACAGGATAAGTGGCTACAGAAGAAATTTTGTATCATTAAGGTGGTGTAGTGGTTAGGACTGTCGCCTCACAGCAAGAAGGTCCTGGGTTCAAGCCCAGCGGCCGGCGAGGGCCAGGGACAGACTGGGACCAAAAAACGGCCCTGGACTTTCCCCCCAAATAGGCCCGCTATAGTAAAGTGGTATATTGTCTGTCATAACAAAACCCACACAGATGAACTATTTGTGATTGTTTATTCAGGTAAGCCTGACAAACAGATCTAAAATTAGGCTATTAACAAATTGCACAATGCAATGCTGCTGTGATTAGTTATGATACCAATCATCCTTCAAACAACATTTGTAGCCTATTCCACCACGCACCACGAAACAGAAGACAAAGATAAATAGTGCCAAAATGGAAAACACTTCTCCCCCTCAAACTTTTGCTTAATGATAGGCTAGAGCTTTGGTTCTCTTGAACGTAAAGAGCCTAATCTGCATGAATTATGCAGAGGTGAACATATGAAATCGCGGCCATTTGTGCTTGCCTATCTATTTATAATTGGCTTGCTTGGTAGTTACGTGTTTGTTTTGACAGCAATAAATCACATATTTCTCATCATCACACCGCAAATCCAGTCAATAGAAGATTGGCCTACTATGAGAGGGGTCTATGAGTGGCCTTTGCGTAACCTGTTTTATGCTATGGTTTTATGTCGTCACTTACCGGTACCTCCTCCTCCGGTGAAATTCCTTCAGCTGCCTGCCCCTCATCATGACTATCATCATCAGCATGTGGTTGGTCAGGTTGGATGTCCACCTGGTTCTCAGTCTCGCTCGGTGATAACATGATATGAACGTTACTGCTGCTGCTTGCAGTTGCACTGCTGCCAAAAAGCTCTGTGAGCTTTCTACATTTTGAAGCATCTTCTTCAAGTGACTTCACTTTCTTTTGTTTTAACTTTTCCCATCCACCTTTCTCCTTACGTTTTCTGCTTGCCATCTTTCTGTTGACAGACACTAACGTTACCCTTCTTTGTTGGCTTTTAGGCCTATGGAATAATGATTGATGGATAAATTATTGTCTTAGCGCCACCTGTTGTTAGTTGATAGACTGGAAATTTTGGTTATTGAACAGGGCCGACGGCTGTAGACTGGACAGCTGTTCTGGACTTTTCCAGAACGCACAGATTGCCAGTCCGCCCCTGGCAAGGGCCTTTCTGTGTGGAGTTTGCGTGTTCTCCTCGTGTCTGTGTGGGTTTCCTCCGGGTGCTCCAGTTTCCCCCAAAGACATGCAGGTTAGGCTAATTGGTGGCTCTTAATTGACTGTAGGTGTGAATGGTTGTTTGTCTCTGTGTCAGCCCTGCGATCACCTGGCGACTTGTCCAGAGTGTACCCTGCCTCTCGCCCATAGTCAGCTGGGATAGGCTCCAGCTTGCCTGTGACCCTGTACAACAGGATAAGCGGCTACAGATGATGGATGGATGGATCATTCAGTAGACATTTTCCAAATCTAAGTCTTGTAATTATCCATTGTTTGTTTCTGTTTTTGTCAGAATATGTGGTATGTGTTGTAATATTTGGTTCAAGTTGGTAGAAGGGGGCGGCATGGTGGTGTAGTGGTTAGCACTGTCACCTCACAACAAGAAGGTCCGGGTTCGAGCCCCATGGCCGGCGAGGGCCTTTCTGTGCGGAGTTTGCATGTTCTCCCCGTGTCTGCGTGGGTTTCCTCTGGGTGCTCCGGTTTCCCCCACAGTCCAAAGACATGCAGGTTAGGTTAACTGGTGACTCTAAATTGACCGTGAATGTGAGTGTGAATGGTTGTCTGTGTCTATGTGTCAGCCCTGTGATGACCTGGCCACTTGTCCAGGGTGTACCCCACCTTTTGCCCGTAGTCAGCTGGGATAGGCTCCAGCTTGCCTGCGACCCTGTAGAACAGGATAAAGCGGCTAGAGATAATGAGATGAGATGAGTTGGTAGAAGAATCTACCGGTTTGGGAATTATCCCATGTGTCTTGCCATATTGTAAAAATAACATCTTTGATATGTTTTGTAATATCAGAAGTGGTAAAAGGGTAATGAATGTCATAATAGGTTTTATTTACTGATCTTTTGGCCAATTTATCAGCCATTTCATTTCCTATAATACCCACATGAGCTGGAATCCAACACAAAACAACCTCACCACCCATAAGATTAAACTGATACATAAAATATCGGAAATCTAATAATTCTATGTCATTATCTTCCTTTTGAATTTTTTGTAAGACAGACAAGGAATCAGAAAATATCACACTTTGAGAGGGAAGTTTATCAATAAGTTCCAAAGCCTTTGTAATTGTGAGTAACTCAGCTCTAAAAATAGTACCGTTTGAGATTTTATAATCTTTTTGAATGTTTAGACTTGGAATTACAGTGCCAGATGCACAATCGAGATCTTTTTTTGAACCATCAGTAAATATATGTAAGTGTTGATTGTATTTGAGTTGAATGTGTTCTAATGCCGATTGTAACATGTAGCAACTACTATCCTCTTGTTTAGAGATTTTGGGGACTAAATCTAAGTCAACTTTTGGAGATTGGGATTCCCAGAATGGAAAAGGATCAACCAAAGGATTACAAGCTGGAACCGGAAGACTGTTACCAGTAACAACAGCCACGATGTCTTATTCTTATAGCACAGTTGTCAAAAATACTGCCGTGTTTAAATTGTCCAAAAGGTATTTTAGAAATAAAGCTAAAGTTGGCCAAGTATTAAAGTAAAACCCTGGGATTTCTTTTTTAAACCTGGGCCTATTTTCCCATTTATTTGGGTCCAAATATTCACAAGGGACAAAAACAGTTGAAAACGGTCCAGTATGGAGTTAGAACACTATCGGTAACCACAAAATAGCTGCACAAGGAAAGCCTACGGGGCAATCATCCATGTCAAAGTAAACCGCTTGTTTTGACCACTGACAGGCTCATAATTTTATTAAAAGTGTCTGACAACATAGAAAGGATCTGTGCAAAGCAATGGCAGAATTATCATTTGACAAGGGTAGGCAATTGCCGAGGGCCACAAGCTGCTAAGGGCCCCATAAAATGTCTCATAAACTTACAGCTAGTTAAGAATTCATAATTTGTTTTCTTTTACTTTTTGATAATTAATAAAATCCATACACTAAAATGGCATCAGAATGCTTAATTCATGAGTTTTTTTTTTTTTTACCACATAATTACATACATCTTACAAATGTTATTTCAGAGATTTTGATGTCTTCAATGTAGAAAATAGTCAAAATACAGAAAAACCTATGAATGAGTAGGTGTGTCCAAACTCTTGACTGGTCATGAAAATATTAGTAAAAAGTATATTATGTTTATTATTGGGGTGGCACGGTGGTGTAGTGGTTAGTGCTGTCGCCTCACAGCAAAAAAAATCCTGGGTTCAAGCCCAGCAGCCGGCGAGGGCCTTTCTGTGCGGAGTTTGCATGTTCTATCCGTGTCTGCATGGGTTTCCTCCGGGTGCTCCGGTTTCCCCCACAGTCCAAAGACATGCAGGTTAGGTTAACTGGTGACTCTAAATTGACCGTAGGTGTGAGTGTGAATGGTTGTCTGTGTCTACCGGTATGTGTCAGCCCTGCGATAACCTAGCGACTTGTCCAGGGTGTACCCCGCCTCTCGCCCATAGTCAGCTGGGATAGGCTCCAGCTTGCCTGCAATCCTGTAGGACAGGACAAGTGGCTACAGATAATGGATGGATGTTTATTATTTTTGTGTCTCCATAATTGATCTGTTATTGTATTGTGTGTTATTTCCTCACTTTAATAACAGAAGATAGAAGACCATAAACAACTTCTATCAGAGAACCTGCTGGAAAACCAAGTTAAATGATGACAAGCATTTTTTTAATTATTATTATTATTTATTTTTTTTATTTTATTTCCTCTCCCTTTTTATTTTTACTTTTTTTTAATTTTTTCTGTGTGTTTGTGTAGTTTGATGTTTATTTGAGTGTTTTGTCCGCCGGTGGTGGTGTGGCTACAGACTCAGTTTTGGGCATTGGTTCCCTCCAGGCCTTGGTTCACTGTGGGTGATGCCTGTGCTCCCAGCTGTGGACTGCAGTGAGCTCGTTGCTCATTTTGACATTGTGGTTGTCCAGCGCTCTGCGCTTTAATGCTTGGCGTGATGTTCCGGGCGATGTTGCTCGGCGGCGGTGTGGTGGCTGTGCAGGTGGTTTGGGACATACCAGCGCTCTGCATGGCGGTGCTTCTGTGCTCGCTTTGTGGATCCGTGGCGTGGTGTTCGAGCGATGTTGCTGGCGGCGGTGCGGTGGCTGTGCTGGTGGTGTGGGACTTGTTTTCATGCACCTTTTGGTGGGACTGTGGCTGCTACACCACTGGAATTACATCCTGACCCCTATTTGGTGGACTTTTTTTTCCTTCCTTCCTGTCTATAATTGTAAAGCGTCCTTGGGTTTTAGAAAGGCGCTATATAAATTGAACCTATTATTCATTCATTCATTCATTCATTATCTCTAGCCGCTTTATCCTTCTACAGGGTCGCAGGCAAGCCGGAGCCTATCCCAGCTGACTACGGGCGAAAGGCGGGGTACACCCTGGACAAGTCGCCAGGTCATCACAGGGCTAACACATAGACACAGACAACCATTCACACTCACACCTACGGTCAATTTAGAGTCACCAGTTAACCTAACCTGCATGTCTTTGGACTGTGGGGGAAACCGGAGTACCCGGAGGAAACCCACGCGGACACGGGGAGAACATGCAAACTCCACACAGAAAGGCCCTCGCCGGCCCCGGGGCTCGAACCCAGGACCTTCTTGCTGTGAGGCGACAGCGCTAACCACTACACCACCGTGCCGCCGAACCTATTATTATTATTATTATTATTATTATTATTATAAGCACTATCAGATCTTCCATGAGAATGGCAAATAAAATACAATCTTCTATAGAGATCATACTTCTAAGGAAAATAAGATTTTAATGTGGCTGTATTTCTGAAACTGAATTTGGTTGCTGTGGGTTTTTTGTTTGTTTGTTTGTTTTGTTTGTTTTGTTTTACAGGATGCAATTCCAGTTATCAGAACATCATTGCTCTGTGAAGACTGGGGAGAGAAGTAGCTACAAGTGGGTATTTCTTCAAATAAATATGGATGGGGGGGGAACAAGGGATGTGGAGGGCCCTATGTCTGTGTTTGCCATAAGCCCCAAAATGACTAAATCCACCCCTGTTACAAGGATACACCAATGTCTGTTTACCTCAATAACTGGAGAAAATTATTTCTTCAGTGATTTTTTTTTACCTTTTTCTTCTTCTAGTCTCTGATGCAGCACCCTATTCAGTGCCAGTAGTCGATTACTGCACAGGGGCTGTTTTCTGATGTTTACAAAAGCACAGAGAATTCGTGAAGAAGTCGATTTATAAAGTAATGCTCAAATATTTAGCTGATTCCCCAGGGGTGGTGGAGCGTAGATGCCCCTACCGCTGACCCAAACACAAAAAAAACTGTAGTTAGGGACAAACTTAAGGCCATGCTAGAGATGGGAATAATCAAGGAGTAGTGACCGGAGCAGTTCAGTAGTTTTGGTTCACAAAACTGATGGGTCAGTCCAGTTCTGCATGGACTATCCCAAGGTCAGTGTGGTGTCTAAATTTGATGTCTACCCAGTGCCTCACATTGATGAACTGCTCAATTGGTTAGGTGCGTCTCCTTTTTATTTGACACTGGATCTGACAAAGGGATATTGGCAGATCCCCTTGACTCCCCGATCCCGAGGAAAAAAACATCCTCTTCCAATCCGTTTGGCTTACACCAATTTGTCACTCTTCCATTTGAGTTATTCAGGGCTCCTGCAACATTTCAGGAGCTCATGGACAAAATCCTCCGTCCACATGCCGCTTACACCATGGCCTACCTTGATGATATTATAATAGGTAATGATTGGCCGCTGGCACATAAAACACCTCAGAGCAATGCTTGAGTTGTTGAGGCATGTGGAACTCACAGCTAACCCAAAGAAGTGTGTGATTGGGCAGATGAAAATACAGATGAAAATCTGGGCATCCACTTGGGTCATGGGCATCTGCGTCCCCAAATTGACAAGACGGCAGCAATTGTGGCCTGCCTGAGGCCCAAGACCAAAAACAGAGTGAGACAGTTCCTGGGGCTGGCTGGCTATTATCATAGGTTTGTGCCTAATTATGGACATATAACATCACCAGCCTGCTGACTGATCTCACTAAGAAAAGAGCACCAGATCTGATCCAGTGGATGGAGCCATACCAACAAGCCTTTACCCAGGTAAAAGCTGCACTGTGTGGTGGGCCACTTTTGCACTCCCCTGACTTCTCTCTCCTTTTAATTTTGTAGACTGATGCATTTGGACAGAGGACTGGGGGCCATTTTGTCCCAAATAGTGGACAGAGAGAAGCTCCTGGTGCTGTACATAAGCCGCAAGCTCTCCATGTGAGAGATGAAGTACAGCACTATTGAGAAAGAGTGCTTGGCCATTAAATGGGCAGTCATCACCCTCTGCTACTACCTCCCTTTCATCTTTTACCCTCTGTTTGGATCACACCCCACTCTAGTGGCTCCACCGTATGAAGGATGCCAATGCATGGATCACCCGTTGGTATCTGGCTCTACAGTAGAGCAGTGCGGCGCGGGACAAATTTTGAAAGCTCATTGCGGGCGTGGGCAGGACCGGAAGTGCACGTATGCGCGCGGGCGGGAGCGGGAGTGCACATATGCGGCGCGGGTGGGAGCGGTAATAAGCTGCAGTCCCGCTAACTAAAAACGTGTTTGAAATAAAATTTATAAATTATTAATTTATGTCTATCATATATAATTTGTGCTGGATATTTTATTTGGCATTAATAAAAACATTTTAAGATGCTTGAGGCCAAGTTTACATTAGACCGTATCTGTCTCGTTTTCTTCGCGGATGCACTGTCCGTTTACATTAAAACGCCTGGAAACGCCGGGAAACGGGAATCCGCCAGGGTCCACGTATTCAATCCAGATCGTGTCTGGTCCAGTGCTGTGTAAACATTGAGAATACACGGATACGTGGATACGCTGTGCTGAGCTCTAGCTGGCGTCGTCATTGGACAACGTCACTGTGACATCCACCTTCCTGATTCGCTGGCGTTGGTCATGTGACGCGACTGCTGAAAAACGGCACGGACTTCCGCCTTGTATCACCTTTCATTAAAGAGTATAAAAGTATGAAAATACTGCAAATACTGATGCAAATACTGCCCATTGTGTAGTTATGATTGTCTTTAGGCTTGCCATCCTTCCACTTGCAAGTGGTAAGTGATGCGCATGCCCGATGTGCACTGAGATCACACACACAGCGGCTCAGTCCCGAATCACTGCTCATGCACTTCACTCGCGTGCTCTGTGAGCTGCGCAGGGCCGGAGTGTGCACCCTCCAGAGGGCACTCGCTGTTCAGGGCGGAGTGATTTGGAGCGCAGGATGTCTGCGGAGCCGAGCGTATCCGTGTATTGGCGTTGCTGTGTGCACGCGAATCGTGTATTGGCGTTGCTGTGTGTACGCTAATCGTTTTAAAAACGTTAATCTGATGATCCGCTGATACGGTCTAATGTAAACCCCACCTGAATTTGCAGAGAGAGTCAGATTGCCAGATTGAGTGAGGAATAGCATCTTAAATTTGCCATTGATCACCCTAATGGGAAATCCTTTGATCACGCTAATGACTCGCAGTTCACACCCAGCTAGCAAGAGAACCATGAGTGAAGTGATTTACTGCTTGCGTTAGTCTACAACACTAATCAGAGAGACAGGTTACACAGTGACGGTAGGCTTGACTCAATGCTATCCCAGAAATCCTTCCTGTAATATGCAAATTTGGCTGTCCAATCAGAGGCAGCCAAATTTGCATATTACAGGAAGGATTTCTGGGATAGCATTGAGTCAAGCCTACCGTCACTGTGTAACCTGTCTCTCTGATTAGAGTTGTAGACTAACTCAAGCAGTAAATCAATTCACTTCTCTTATTAGCTCTGCTTTGCAATAACAAAAAAAAAAAAAAAAAACACCATTGGTACAAAACAAGCCCATTCACTTTTTTATGCTGATCAGAGAATTACAATGGTTTCTCATGTGATAAAAATGTGCGATTCACGATTAAATATTTTAATCGCTTGACAGCACTAATTATTATTATTATTATTATTAGAGACACTACATGCTGAATTCAGAAACAAGGTAAATAATAACAAACGTGAACGTGAGCTGTAGATATTTATGCTCAAATCCACTCAAAGTAGGGAGCGGGGCACCATCACGCTGTGTCAAGACAAGAACTTTCCTGAGGAATAACGCGAACGTCTGCATCATGCAGGATTTGCGGGCGGGGGCGGGAGCGGGACAAAATATGGCAGGCGCGGGCGGGAGCGGGACTGAAAATCATAATTTTTTTGTGGGCGCGGGCGGGAGCGGGACTGAAAATCATAATTCTTTGCGGGCGGGAGCGGGACTGCACAATGCGGGTGCGGGCGGGAGCGGGACTGAAAAATCCGACCCGCGCAGACCTCTACTCTACAGCCTTTTAAGTTTGAGCTGCACTAAGGTCAAGCAACACAAGCAAGGAGACACAACCATGACTGGTGGCCAGTAGTAGGCAATTTACTACTTTTATTCGCCAGATTTGGCATAAGAACAAATCTAATTGGGGCATTAGGGTAACTGAGGAAGGGCACAATTTGCTGTTTGAGGACTCAATCTAAGATGTAAATGCTTGATAATATGGGTTTGCTGTCAACAAAAACACCAACCCAGTTCCAATTTCAAAATATGTTGCAAAGTCTCTCTCTCTCTCTCACACACACATACACACACATAAACTGTGTGCACTGTATATCCTACGTGCAAGCCATGTCTTTCTCTATATTATGACTATATTCTGTCTTTATGACTACATACTCATCTCTTGTGAATGAATGCAGACAGACCACAAAAAAATCAACAATTTTTGTCATACTCATGAAAACCAATGCTGGCATCATAAGTGACTTCAATGCATGTGTCATATCTGCACCTGTTCAGAGCTCACAGTGGCCTCCAAACATGGCCAAACAATGGACTACAACAACCATCCTGCAGCTCACGGCTACTGATTATTGCACACACCTGTTCATAATCACAGCTTAATCACTGCACAGTATAAAAGGACTCTTAAGCTGGGTATACACTGTGCGATTTTTTCAATCGCGGTATTCAGCTGCTGCTCACACTGTACGAGTGAATCGCAGGGGTAAACAGCATGCAGCTTACGATTCCTGTTCTCACACTATACGATCCGATGCTCGGATGTGATGCTCGGATGCGATGCTCGGATCCGATGCTCAGGATTTCAAACAGGTTTGATTTTCATCCGATCGATCGGGAGGAGGTCGTGAGGTGTTAATCGCTTGTCGTTACCCCATGTATACTACACGATCCGAGACGCATGATTGAGCCAAAACTCGGCCCGATCTCCAAAATAGTCGCACGAGTGAAAATCGTGTCAAAATCGGGCCAAAAATCGCACAGTGTATGCCCAGCATTAGTACACCTGGTCAGTGTTTTTGTACTTGACCTTATGAAGCCTTATTGAGCCATACTATTTATTTGATTATTGACCCAGTTTTTTTCCTTTGATTACTGACTATCAACTTTGATATTGATAACTATACTTTCTGCACGCTTACCTGGAAGTAGTAACAACAAATAAAGTAAAAACAAATACTTCCTATAATATAATCTTCTGCAAATATGACCAACATAGTGTGGGGTTTTTGTTTGTTTGTTTTTATTTCTTTTCAGTTAGTGGGTTTTTTTTCACTTTTAATATGAGTAATGGGTTGTTTTACAATCAGGGTACAAAGTTTGTGTCACAGGGGTCCAAAATTCAAATTGATTCAAACTGGTTCTTGTACCAGTTTTTAAGTGAAGGACAAGTTAAAGAACAGATTTCAGGTAATTTTTTGACATTATGTGTATGGCAGTTTTGTGTAATCTGCTATAAGAGAAAGAAGATAAAGTGTAGCTTTAAGCAGGGCTGGGAGAAACAAATGAAGTGATTCTCGGAGAGGACTTTTTTTTTGACAATTCAGAATCCACGACTTCCATAGTGCTTTTAAATATAAGGCTGTAAGCTTTGTGTTAGTTGTCTCTAATATTGATGTCCCAATATCTTGACCACATTTTAGGATGAAAATAATCATTTTAGATATGTTATTTTATATTGAAAAATTAGCTGTCTCGGAGAGGACTTTTTTTTTGACACAATTACATACTAATTTGATCAAAATAGTCTGAAAACTTACTGGCATTCAACATTAAAACTTAACAATGTTTCCAATGATATGGAACCAAATATTTGTTTTATGGTATAAAGAATGATGTAAGTGCATCCCTTTTGGAGCTACCTGTGGTCAAAAAAGCACTTTTTCTAAATGACACGAGTAATTTTGCTAAATATGACATATATTGCCATACATTCACCAAAAATAACGTTATCACCAAATTTTTTTTTGCATGGTAAATAGAGCTATCACAGGGCTACAATAAACAACCAATTTTGTTTAGTCAAGCCTTTTGATATTGAAGATAATAAGTGTTAAATGTGATTTTTAGCTTGCGTACCCTGATTGTAAAACAACCCTAATATAAATTAATTAATAAAATGCAAAGTTGTGCACCAGAGGTTTGGCCTGTGGGTGGGTGGGGAGGCACACTAACTCATTTTGGGGGCATGGCCCAACCTCCCATGATGCTGACCCTGTAACTAGCACTGTCCTCAGTACTGTAATGACCCCTAAACTCTGACTGATAGATTTGATGAATGCTATTCCTATGCAAGTATGAGCATAACTGCTAAGCTGCAACCTTTTCTAGGATCTTGGAGATAAAATGGAGGTTTGATATTGGCTTATGGTTAGACAGCTGACTAATGTCAAAGTTGGGGTTTTTAATCAGGAGTTTGATAAATGGATTTAAAGGATTTACATACACACATTTTAATCATCTCCAACAACCTCCTTTACTCAAAAAATTGATTACAATTATGTACATACACAGTGCTAAGGGAAGAATTTATTTTTTATATTTTTATAATAGATTATAACATGGTCAGAATTAGAATTATTATTGGGCAGCTTTTCTTCAGAGAACAATGACAATTTAATGGCTACTTGTATGTCCAATGAAAATACATTCTAACCCCAATTCCAAAAAAATAGGGATGCTGAGTAAAATGTAAATAAAAACAGAATACAATGCTTTACAAATGCTTTTCAAAATATATTCAATTGAATACAATACAAAGATGAGATATTTAATGTTCAAACTGATAAACTATTGTTGTTGTTTGTAAATATACACTCATTCTGAATTTGATGCCTGCAACATATTCCAAAAAAGTTGGGAGTGGGGCATGTTTAAAATTGTATTACATTACCTTTTCTTTTAAGAACATTCAGTAAGCATTTGGGAACTGCAAACAACTGCTTAAGTTTTGAAAGTAAAATTCTTTCGTATTTTTGGTTGATATATGACTTCAGTTGCTCAACAGTCCAGGGCATCGGCGTCGCCAGGGGTATTTTACTGGGGCACGTGCCCCAGTATAGATCTGTAGTGCCCCAGTAAAAAAAATCCAGTGACGAAACGCTCTGAATTTTAAACTTGGGAATAGCTGCAATTTAATTAATTCATAACGTGGGGTAGGCTAACCGATGCGCGAAGAAGACCATCTACAATGCTTTTACATTGGTAGTTTTGGCTGGCCTCGCGCACACTAAGCAATGTGAAAAAAGTGTGCGCGTGACATGAGTAACAGCTTGGTTGCTATGGGGACCGCAGACTCCAGCAGCCCTCAGATGCAATGAAATTCAGAGCAGGGGAAACCATCTCTCCGTGTTTTTCAACTGTTTACAGGTTAGTAGACAGTAATTCCACTGTCATTTTTGTAACGCTGTAGAATTAATATGTGTTGGGACATTGTTTTCGTGTTGTCTTGATTTTTTGTTTGAAACGAAGGGATATTGAAAAGTTTGCATTCATTCCGTCGTCTGCAACGTGGCAAGCCGCGAGCCCTCAGTTTGCGTGTTGCCAGATCGCGTTGATAGTTTTGTGATGGACTGTGTGAAGATAGCCACCTAACGTAATGACACACAACTGTTGTTTTGGAGGCTACGTCCAGTTGAGTATTGTAATTGAATTATTGAACCGAATTTCAATTGCACATGCACGCGCTCTGCGCGCACACACACACACACAGTGGTGCTTTTAAAGGCTTTTGGATTGTGTTTAGAGATGTTCAATGCTGAAAATGCGTGTGCTTACAAAGATATGTTTGGTGATTTAAAAGGTATCAAGTGTGAATACTGTTGGCCATTAAGTACTCTTGGTTGAGTTTAAAAACTCGGCGGTGTTGTATTGTATGTTAATATGTTCTTTTACAATATTACCAACAGTATAAGTATTACATTGCTATTATCACAAATGTTGCAAATATTCATACTGTTATTATTAAATGATTGACCTGGATTCAGTGTCCTCGTAATCATTTTGAGTTTTACAGCTCTAGTGACTAGTTTTAAGCAGGCCGTTTCTAAATATAAATATCAATATATAAATATATATTACATAAAATATAATATATATTACATAAAATGTAATATATATTATATAAAAAATATAAATATAAATATAAATATAGTGCAAAATTTTTAGCTCGCGCGCTTCGCGCGCTCGCATACATTTCCTGTGCCCCTTTTGTGCCCCAGTATGGTCTTGGGTCTAGTGACGCCCCTGGTCCAGGGTCTCCATTGTCATGTTTTGCACTTCATAATGCACCACACATTTTCAATGGAGGGCAGGCAGGCCAGTTTAGCACCTGCACTCTTTTACTATGAGGCAATAGTGTTAATCACTGCACCACCATGCTGCCCAAATTTCAACAACTTTTTAAAAAAAATAATGATTATTAAACTCTGCTGAGTAATTTGCTTTAAATTTTGGAAATATAGGCTATAATCATAGGATTAGTTTGCAAAAATAGACACTCGTGGACCACTTTATTATGAACACCTGTACACCTACTCTATCTAATCTGCTAATCATGTGGCAGCAGTTTAGTGCATAAAATCATGCAGCTATAGGCCAGCAGCTTTGGGTGTTATTCACATCAACCATCAGAATGGGAGATAAATTAGACCTCAGTGATTTTGACCATGGCATGATTGTCCAATTACTTTTGTGCATGTGAAAATGGAGGGACAAAATGCACTAAAAAAACAAAAATGAATATTGCTTTTAATCATCTCCAACAACCTCCTTTACTCAAAAAATTGATTACAATATCTGACTTAAAGAAACAGCTCTCAATATGATATAAACTGCAATTGACTATCAATCCAACCACTGCCATACCCAAAAACAAATGGGAAGATGACTTATCCATCTCTACCGATGCCAGCTTCTGGGAACAAATCTGCTCTAGCACTTTCACAATGACCTCATCTACAAATCTACAATTAACATAATACAAAGTAGCACACAGAATACATCTCACTCAACATAAAACATACAAAATGGGCTTCAATACCTCTGACACATGTTCTCACTGCTCACACAATACCACAGATACTTATACCCATCCCATATGGCATTGTCCACTGGTTCATCAATTCTGGGAATGCATCACCCACATCATATCTTTGGTTCTGAACTGCACCATCCCACTATCCCCAAAGCTCTGCCTACTCAGAGATCCAATAACCCTTGACCCACAATATCATAACTCAAAATTAGTTTTAGTCACCCTTGCTATCACCAAGAAAACAATACTCATGAACTGGAAAACTAGACAGAAACTCAGTACATCATTATACTTACTTAGGTCTTTCACGCCCTACAGAACATAGGCCATCGACGATCCTTTTCCAGCACACATGATCCTGGGCCCTTCTCCCTATATCCATCCAACTTAATCTTTTCTCCCTTAGTTCTTTCTCTGACTCTCTCCTCCAGCTGTTTCACGGCCATCCCCACTTCCTCTCTCCTTGAGGGTTCTAGGCCAATGTCTGTCACATGATGTTCCTCGCTGGCTTATGCATGGTGTGGCCTATCTACTCCCATTTCCTCCTCCTTATCTGTAATGTAACAGGTTCTTACCCTGCTTGCTTCCTTAATTCCTCATTGGTAACCTTATCACCCTTATACACCCTTAAACATTCAGATTAAACGTAGACAATATAGTCATACTTCCACAGTCTGAAGTTATCTCAGATCATTGTCTCATCTCATTCAAAATATGTCTGAGTAATAATATATGCACCTCACCACGCTACTGTATTAAACGTACTTTCACGTCAACTACTGCACAGAGCTTTATAAATGATCTCCCAGAGCTGTCAACTTTGATTGGGTCACTGTCAGCCCCTGCAGAACTTGATCAGGCAACTGAATGCTTAGAGTCAACATTCCGCCATACTTTAGATAATGTAGCTCCTCTAAAAAGGAAAATGGTCAGAGACAAAAAATTAGCACCCTGGTATAATGATGACACTCACACATTAAAACAGACCACTCGAAAATTGGAACGTAAATGGCGTCAAACAAAATTGGTAGTGTTCAAATTAGCTTGGAAGGAGAGCTTCCTGAAGTATAGAAAAGCTCTTAGTGCTGCAAGATCAACATATTTCTCCTCCCTAATAGAAGATAACAAAAATAATCCTAGATTCCTATTTAATACTATAGCAAAATTAACCAGGAATAAGTCCACTATCAACACATGCACACCTGCAGTATGTAGTAGCAACGACTTCATGAATTTTTTTAATGACAAAATTGAGAATATCCGACAAAAAATTCAAACTACTAATTTAAGGTTAGACAATGAAAGTGACCTTGTAGTTAACAATATAACTGTATCAGATCATCAGTTAGAATGTTTTACTCCCCTAAAAGAAACTGAATTACTTTCATTAATCTCTACATCAAAAGCCTCAACTTGCGTACTAGATCCCTTACCGACACATCTATTCAAACAGATAATGCCTGGAGTAATTGAACCGCTTCTAAAAATAATAAATTCTTCTCTTATGATTGGCTATGTACCCAAATCCTTTAAACTAGCAGTTATCAAACCCCTGATTAAAAAACCTGACCTTGATCCCTGTCAGCTGTCCAATTATCGGCCAATATCAAACCTCCCCTTTATCTCCAAGATCCTTGAAAAAGCTGTGGCACAGCAGTTATACTCATATTTACATAGGAATAACATCCATGAAATGCATCAGTCAGGATTTAGACCTCATCATAGCACAGAGACAGCACTGGTTAAAGTAGTAAACGACCTACTGTTGGCGTCTGATCAGGGCTGTGTCTCGCTACTTGTGTTGTTTGACCTTAGTGCAGCATTTGATACCATTGATCATTCCATTCTTCTGGATAGACTAGAAAATGTTGTGGGAGTTAAGGGAATGGCCCTCTCCTGGCTCAGGTCTTATCTAACTGATCGTTATCAGTATGTTGATATAAATGGTGATATTTCTAGACGTACCGAGGTAAAGTTTGGTGTTCCACAAGGTTCTGTCTTGGGTCCACTGCTTTTTTCTCTATATATGTTACCTCTGGGCGATATTATTCGTAAACATTGTATTAGTTTCCACTGTTATGCTGATGACACACAGTTGTATGTCTCTGCAAAACCTGATGAGAGACACCAGCTTAATAGAATTGAGGAATGTGTTAAGGACATTAGACACTGGATGCTTATTAATTTCCTTCTGCTTAACTCTGACAAGACTGAAGTACTTGTGCTAGGACCACATACAGCTAGAAGTAAGTTTTCTGATTACACAGTAACTCTGGATGGCCTTTCTGTTTCTTCACGTGCAGCAGTAAAAGACCTCGGAGTGATTATTGACCCCAGTCTTTCATTCGAAACTCACATTGATAACATCACCCGGATAGCTTTCTTTCATCTCAGAAATATTGCAAAGATAAGAAATTTAATGTCATTGCATGATGCAGAAAAACTAGTCCATGCTTTCGTTACCTCCAGGTTGGATTATTGTAATGCCTTACTGTCTGGATGTTCCAATAAGTGCATAAACAAGCTCCAGTTAGTTCAAAATGCAGCAGCAAGAGTCCTTACTAGAACTAGAAAATATGACCACATCACGCCTGTCTTATCCACACTGCATTGGCTCCCAATCAAATTTCGTATTGATTATAAAATACTACTATTGACTTTTAAAGCACTAAATGGTCTCGCACCACAGTACCTGAGTGAACTTCTGCTCCTCTATGACCCGCCACACCTACTTAGATCAAAAGGTGCAGGCTATCTGCTGGTACCTCGTATAGTGAAGGCTACATCAGGGGGCAGAGCCTTTTCTTACAAAGCCCCACAGTTATGGAACAGCCTTCCAAGTAATGTTCGGGAATCAGACACAGTCTCAGCATTTAAGTCTAGGCTGAAAACATATCTGTTTAGTCAAGCCTTTTGTTAATGGTGTTTATGAGGTAAAGGAGTAGATCTGGAGGGTCCTCAGACATAGAGTGTTTTGGTAAACTGGGATGTATGGATGCTGTCAGTCCCTACTCGCTTGCTCACTCGAGTTTGTTGACAGTGTAGTGGCTGGCTGCTTTATGTCCCGGGGCTCCCTCATGCCTGTGTTACCTTCTGGCTCTCTCCTTTTAGTTATGCTGTCATAGTTAGTTGCCGGAGTCCCTGCTTGTACTCGGTGCAATATGTATACTGTTCCTACTTATTCAGGTGACATTGGGCATACCTAACCACCTGTGTTTTCTTTCCCTCCCCCCCACCCCAAATCTGTCCCTCTGAGTTACATGGAGTCAACAGGAAATCTTTTGGTGGAGACGGTGGAGACCTCGACTGGCTATCGTAGCCTACAGGGAATCGGCCGTCAGACATTCTGTCGCATGTCCCAGACCCGGTGAAATGTAACTGAATTGTCTTGGCCAGCCCTAAGGGTCCCATCTGCATCTCATCATTGCTGAGGAGTGTGCTCCCATCACCCAATCAAGCATCCAGCCAGAGCAGGTCATGATATATTTTACCATATTAACATGCCATTGTGTGTTATGCCTGATGTAAAGACTCTCGTCTCTGCGAGCCTACCACACAGATTTAATACTTGTCATTTTTAGGGCATACCTAACAATGTGCTTTCTTTCTCTCTCTCTCCCCCCCCCATCTGTCCCTCTGAGTTACATGTTGATCCTGGGATTGAGATGCTGGCCTCTTCTGCCCCTCGGACCTGCTTGATCCATCCTGGTGCCCTGTGTCTGGTCGGAGTTTTATCGCCCCACTCCTGTGAAGGACGGCCCCATGAGGACAGCTGAGGGTTATACCTGTTAAAACTGTTAATATTATAGTCAGGCTGTCTGTTGTTGCCCAAATGAGGATGGGTTCCCTTTTGAGTCTGGTTCCTCTCGAGGTTTCTTCCTCATGTCGTCTGAGGGAGTTTTTCCTTGCCACCGTCGCCACAGGCTTGCTCATTGGGGATAGATTAGGGATAAAATTAGCTCATGTTTTAAGTCGTTCAAATTCTGTAAAGCTGCTTTGCGACAATGTTTATTGTTAAAAGCGCTGTACAAATAAACTTGATTTGATTTGTTTAAAAAATCAATCTGAATATTTTTTGCAAACCTGGAAACCACTTATCTCTTTTCTAAATTTGGCTGTGCCACTTCTACATGTTCTTACCTGCTCGTGCACATATGGATACATGTGTACAACCCCGATTCCAAAAAAGTTGGGACAAAGTACAAATTGTAAATAAAAACGGAATGCAATAATTTACAAATCTCAAAAACTGATATTGTATTCACAATAGAACATAGACAACATATCAAATGTCGAAAGTGAGACATTTTGAATTTTCATGCCAAATATTGGCTCATTTGAAATTTCATGACAGCAACACATCTCAAAAAAGTTGGGACAGGGCAATAAGAGGTTGGAAAAGTTAAAGGTACAAAAAAGAAACAGCTGGAGGCCCAAATTGCAACTCATTAGGTCAATTGGCAATAGGTCATTAACATGACTGGGTATAAAAAGAGCATCTTGGAGTGGCAGCAGCTCTCAGAAGTAAAGATGGGAAGAGGATCACCAATCCCCCTAATTCTGCGCTGACAAATAGTGGAGCAATATCAGAAAGGAGTTTGACAGTGTAAAATTGCAAAGAGTTTGAACATATCATCATCTACAGTGCATAATATCATCAAAAGATTCAGAGAATCTGGAAGAATCTCTGTGCGTAAGGGTCAAGGCTGGAAAACCATACTGGGTGCCTGTGATCTTCGGGCCCTTAGACGGCACTGCATCACATACAGGCATGTGTATGTGATGCAGGCACCCTCATCTGCATCAATTACAGCATCATGGCTGCGTAGAAGAAGGGTCTGGGTACTAAACTGGCCAGCCTGCAGTCCAGATCTTTCACCCATAGAAAACATTTGGCGCATCATAAAATGGAAGATATGACAAAAAAGACCTAAGACAGTTGAACAACTAGAATACTACATTAGACAAGAATGGGTTAACATTCCTATCCCTAAACTTGAGCAACTTGTCTCCTCAGTCCCTAGACTGTTGTAAAGAGAAAAGGGGATGTCTCACAGTGGTAAACATGGCCTTGTCCCAACTTTTTTGAGATGTGTTGTCATGAAATTTAAAATCACCTAATTTTTCTCTTTAAATGATACATTTTCTCAGTTTAAACATTTGATATGTCATCTATGTTCTATTCTGAATAAAATATGGAATTTTGAAACTTCCACATCATTGCATTCCATTTTTATTTACAATTTGTACTTTGTCCCAACTTTTTTGGAATCGGGGTTGTACATACTAATATACATTCTGACCCCAATGTACATATAGATGCATAAATATAACATATTCTTACTTTATTATCACAGTTCATGAATTTATCTTTTCTTCTCGCTCCCTTTTTTACTCCCCCCCCCATTCTTTTCTGATCTTCCATCAAAATCTCCATTATGGGGCTAGATACCAGTGTGTAGCAGATCAGCCCAGACCTATATTCGCCACTGCATGTTGTGACCTAGACAGGTCACACAAGTACTGTGCACCTGCTGCTGAAGCATGGTACTGATATGCAAAAATGTGCAGCCCAGTTCTGCAGAGTTTCCCATCTAGCAGCTTGGTGTGGTCCAGTGGCGGCTGGTAGTCTTTCAAACAGGGGAGGCTGGTCGGTTACGATATTTCCAGATTTTAAAAGAAAAAACACATCAATTTTGCCCATACTCTTGCCTCTGATCTGGCTGATTGTTGGCAGGGTCACAAACTGTGAAATAACAGGTTCTTTTGGCCCATTAGCCTACTGTCCAATATACATGATGGTGGTGTTGGGGGGGGGGGGGTATATTTTAACATTTTATATTTTAAAATTGTGGCATGTTGTTTAAAAATTGATCATTATTGAAAGCAGCTCTTTGTCAGGAACCTCAGCAGTAACAGCAGAGTGTTCTGGAATAGGCACAAGCACTGACCTTGGGGAGCCAAACATAGAGCTGGGTGCCACACATTTCATTCAATGACACTTTCCCTATATTTTACTTATTTTGACTGAGAAATGTTTTATTGACAATTTTGATAACCCTTCACTTTTAATCCATGTCTGTAGTGTGAAATGTTCTCGGCTGTGTTTTTGTTTAAAAATGTTTTCCAAATTGTAGCTGTGTTTAATTCATATCCAGAAAAATATATATTCCAATATAATATACTCAGCATAAACATTTTAAATAGATTCTATATTTTTGGTCCATCCATGACATATTACTAAAGTAGCCTATTTACTGTTGTTGATGTGGGTCACTTGCTGTTAGCCAATTCACTTTCTCGTACCAAAAGAGCTGAAAGGAACGAGTATTATTCCCTACCTTTTTCACCAAGTCAATTTGAGGCGTTGGTCTACCCTGCTCTTTAATTTAAATTTTTTCCTCGAGAGGAAGACTGGCAAATGGCTTCGCCAAAATTAAATCAGCAATGCTTGGCATCCGTGCGCAGCTTTCTTGCTAGCTGACTAGCCCCCTCAACTTCAAGTTCAGTCACTCAAATAAACGACATTTCTGGAACTAAGATAGCAAACTTGACAACACTATATTTACACTTTATTTACAATGAAAATATATACAAACTAAAAAAGCTGGTAGAAACCGTATGTAATGAATGAAATCGAAATGTAAGCTGATCTCTTACAATACACCACACCACTTGCGAATCCGCATGGGACTGAACTGAAACTCACCGCTGCCTGTCTATATTTGAAACAAGCTGTCAATCAAAGAAAATATCTGGCCACTTTCACCAATCACCAGTCTCCTCGCGGAAAGCTTTGCCATGTCCCTCCCACTGTGAGGCTGGGAGTCCGTGGGCGGGCATTTTCGCAGTATTTGTCCAATAACCATCTTGCATTTTGATATTGAAAAGTGCATAGCTCCCAAATGCCATTGAAGTCCATTGAGGCTGGGAGTCCGTGAGACTCCGTGGGTGGGCGTTTTCGCAGTATTTGTCCAATAATCATCTTGCATTTTGATATTGAAAAGCGCATAGCTCCCAAATGCCATTGAAGTGCACTGAGGCTGGGCTGCATCACGCTGTCACAAGGGGGAAAAACTCACGCACACATTAGGCGAACTGGGGAAAGTTATAATGGAATGATTTCACACTGTAGTTGGGTTGAGCACATATATTTCTATGATTCTGGATCTGAAATAGCAATGTTATAAGGTCGGCTATAACATAAGCCTAGCGCAATTCATCCTACACGATGTTCGTCATTTTTAGAGGAGGCTGAGCCTCCCTCGTTGTCTTAGAGCAATTGCCCGTGGTGTGGTCACCTGGCCACAGTAAAAATACTCCTGGATGAGGGTGATGATGCCTAGAGCACCTAGTGTGTCCTGCATGCTGTGGGCCATCTGGCTACTGATGGTAGTCATGGCCAGATGAACACTGAACTGCTGGAGAGGTGGCCTGAGGTAGTTATAGTGCAGCATGAAGAGAATGCTGTGGGCCAGCACCTGGCTTCCCCGGTGCATGCGCTGCCTTGTGTCAGCTTGTCTGGGCTGCTGGGTGTAGTGATGTGCGCCTGTCAGTGGTTGCCATGTCCATGTTGGTACCTGCCTGCTTCACCAACAGCTTGGGGATGCTGGAGTTTTGCGCTCCCAATTTTACCTTTATTGTACATGATCATTGCATGAGTATTGTGTTGTTGTTGTCTGTTTATTTTGTTATATCTTCCTTGTTTTTCTTTGTTGTCTTTCTTGTCAGTTTTTGGGATTTCTTTCTATTATCTTTCTGTATATCTTGTATATACTGTATTTTTGTATATTTGTGTCCTGTCTTTCTTCCTGTAATCTCTCAGGAAATTTAAAACAATGGAGGGACTATGTGAAAAATGGCAGTAATTCCTGAACAGTTAATGCAGTATTTTTTGTTAAACCCCTTGATTTAAAGCTGAAATTCTCCACTTCAACCACACCTTGATTTCTTCATTTCAAACCTATTCTGGTGGTGTACAGAGGCAAAATTACAAAAATTGGGTGATCATGAGTCATCACATTGACATGTGATGGCCATATTGTTTACAAATGTCAAGTTTTTCATAATTATTGAATTTCACACTCAACTGAGTAGATTCACACCAAAATTGTGAAGCTCTTATATGACAGTATCCTAGGAAAAGGTCTTCAAAGTTTTTTTTTAATTTTTATTATTTATTTTAAGCAAATCATGAAAAGATTTGAGTGAATGGAACTAAATGGTTCAAAAGGCACATTTTCAGGGAGTAAGGAGACAAAGCATGGGAAAAAGGAAGTTTCAATGTATCCCTGATTTTACCATGCATCCATTATCTGTAGTCACTTATCCTGTTCTACAGGGTCACAGGCAATCTGGAGCCTATCCCAGCTGACTATGGGCGAGGTACACCCTGGACAAGTCGCCAGGTTATCGCAGGGCTGACACAGAGACAAACAACCATTCACACCTACAATCAATTTAGAGCCACCAGTTAACCTAACCTGCATGTTTTTGGACTGTGGGGGAAACCGGAGCACCCGGAGGAAACCCATGCAGACGGGGGGAGAACATGCAAACTCCACACAGAAAGGCCCTCGCCGGCCGCGAACCCAGGACCTTCTTGCTGTGAGGCAACAGTGCTAACCACTACACCACCGTGCTGCCTCCTGATTTTACCAAAGATATGCTTTTAAATGCAAAAACATGAACACTGCCCACGAGAGGTCAAGTTGAGTAAAACTATCAATTATTAGAGGGTCCTTCAAGGGAATATACTTTCAAGTTTTGTGACAACGTGCTCAATGTTTACCCTGTAAAATGCTGGCTGAAATCTAATTCGCTGATGGTGCTCATGTTTTTTTTAAGTAACCAGGTCATCATCAAGGATTCACTTGCAGATTATCATCGTGATGCATTATACCATATTTCAGCTCCATCAAATGTACAGTTCTTGAGAAAAAGTTATCTGACCATCGGCCCACCCTTTATGCATGACCACCCCCGACACTTTGCATATGACCTCAAAATTATGTTCTGTATACATGGTTCAGGGCAGCATGGTGGTGTAGTGGTTAGTGCTGTCGCCTCACAGCAAGAAGGTCCGGGTTTGAGTCCCGTGGCCGGTGAGGGCCTTTCTGTATGGAGTTTGCATGTTTTCCCCGTGTCTGTGTGGGTTTCCTCCAGGTGCTCTGGTTTTCCCCGCAGTCCAAAGACATGCAGGTTAGGTTAACTGGTGACTGTAAATTGACCGTAGGTGTGAGTGTGAATGGTTGTCTGTGTCTGTGTGTCAGCCCTGTGATGACCTGGCGACTTGTCCAGGGTGTACCCCGCCTTTCGCCCGTAGTCAGCTGGGATAGGCTCCAGTTTGCCTGTGACCCTGTAGAACAGGATAAAGGGGCTAGAGATAATAAGATATATGGCTCAAGTTTTGTGCAAATATATGCAAAATGCCATGAATTGGAGCATTTAGAGTAAATTATGCTCCACCTTTTATTTGAATTGATTGACGTGGCAGCCATATTGTTTATAAATGTCAGCATGTTTTTGGTTCCTTTTTGAGTGTCACATGCTGCCAAGTAGTTTTCACCAAACATGTAAAGATAAAGATACTTTACTTCAAAAGTAAGTTTTGCATATTATGTAAATTAGCAAATAACCTAAGTGGGTGGAACTAAATTGTTATTAAGATTATTTTGTTGGGGAAAATCCAAGGAATAAGCAGCAAAAAGAATATCCACTATTGGACTTATGGTATTCAAGATTCAAAGATTTTTATTGTCAATTCACTATATATCCAAGACATATAGGAGAATTGAAATGCCATTTCTCTCTCACTTTACTTGTAAAATCATCTTATCTTTCATCTCATTATCTCTCCCGCTTTATCCTGTCCTACAGGGTCGCAGGCAAGCTGGAGCCTATCCCAGCTGACTACAGGCGAAAGGCGGGGTACACCCTGGACAAGTTGCCAGGTCATCACAGGGCTGACACATAGACACAGACAACCATTCACACTCACATTCACACCTACGGTCAATTTAGAGTTAACCTAACCTGCATGTCTTTGGACTGTGGGGGAAACCGGAGCACCAGGAGGAAACCCACGCGGACATGGGGAGAACATGCAAACTCCGCACAGAAAGGCCCTCGTCGACCACGGGGCTCGAACCCGGACCTTCCTGCTGTGAGGTGACAGTGCTAACCACTACACCGTGCTGCCAGATAATATTTATATAAAAATTATATTTATCTATATTAATAAAATATAGATAATATAGGTAAAAATATACTCTAAAATCAAACACTGTACAAAATAGCAGTAGAAGAAGAAGAAGAAACCTTTATTTGTCACATGCACACTTCAAGCACAGGGAAATTCATCCTCTGCATTTAACCCATCTGAAGCAATGAACACACGCACACACACCCAGAGCAGAGGGCAGCCACACTACAGCACCCGGGGAGCAGTCAGGGGTTAAGTACCTTGCTCAAGGGCACTTCAGCCCAAGGCCGCCCCACGTTAACCTAACTGCATGTCTTTGGACTGTAGGGGAAACCGGAGCACCTGGAGGAAACCCATGCAGACACGGGGAAAACATGCAAACTCCACACAGAAAGGCCCTCATCGGCCGCTGGGCTCGAACACAGAACCTTCTTGCTACTTGTTGCAGTAGTGCAAATACAGTACAATAACCGTAATGAAGAAGGTGCTTAGAAGAGTAGCAGTCAACAATGTCCTCTTTAGTTTTGTCCATGTTCAGGTTGTTTTCCCTGCACCAACCCACCAGTTGCTCCACCTCCTCTCAGGCCAGGTCATTGTCATCCCTGATGAGGCCCACCACTGTTTTATATATATAATACACACACACACACACACACACACACACACACACACACACACACACACACACACACACAGAGCACTTAACATGAACACAACAGTATGGTTGTCAGAGAATGCACTGGGTAGTGCCTAACGTTATATAGCAACTACATTGAGCAACTGTACACATCCCACCTAACAGAAAATCACAAAAGTAAACACAACAGGTTACAGAATTTAGGCCAATAATTATAGAGATGTTCATCCAGCTGTGTTTCACAACTAGTTTTGACATTTCACTAAGCCAACTAGAATTTAATTTCAGTGCAATTACAACTAGACTGCATTTCCACAGAGAAAATGCAGTGTGTTTGCTCAGCTGTAGCAGAGGGTCACTGTCATGGAGTGAACTGTGACCTTTACGAGCTGTGCACCTCACGCGCACTCAGTCATCTACCACTAGTGTCACTGGTATTCTCCACATTTCATCGTCACTACTGTTTCATATTACTGGTCATTTTGTCATTTATCACTAATTGCCATAACTTTATTACCATGGAATGTGGGGAAAGGCCTACCGGCATTTTAATCAACCACAGTTTGTTTGTAATTCCTAATTCATAGTATTCCGCTAAAATACATTCACCACTCATCTGTATAAACTCTGTCTAGTTTCTATAAATGTAATGATACATACTAACTGTTAAAACATTGTTTGTTTGTTTGTTTGTTTGTTTGTTTGTTAAAACAGTTCATCACGTTCATTTCAGCATCCACTTCTTTGTTCCGGGAGAAACCAAAGAACCATATCACTGTAAATAGGGGTGTTTGGCAGGGAACTGAGGGAATGGTCCGTTTTGGAGGGATGTTTTTGTAGTTATTGCCAGAGTGGGGTTTTTAATTATACAGAAATGCTTTAGGTGAATGGAAATGGTTTTGCTTGTTTGTTTATTTAATGTTTTCTTATTTGATTCATTATTTCATCAGGATTTTGTTCACATTAAGTTAATTGATTGTTTTTGTGAATGGTTTGGGCGGCACGGTGGTGTAGTGGTTAGCGCTGTCGCCTCACAGCAAGAAGGTCCGGGTTCAAGCCCCGTGGCCGGCGAGGGCCTTTCTGTGCGGAGTTTGCATGTTCTCCCCGTGTCCGCGTGGGTTTCCTCCGGGTGCTCCGGTTTCCCCCACAGTCCAAAGACATGCAGGTTAGGTTAACTGGTGACTCTAAATTGACTGTAGGTGTGAATGTGAGTGTGAATGGTTGTCTGTGTCTATGTGTCAGCCCTGTGATGACCTGGCGACTTGTCCAGGGTGTACCCCGCCTTTCGCCCGTAGTCAGCTGGGATAGGCTCCAGCTTGCCTGCGACCCTGTAGAACAGGATAAAGCGGCTAGAGATAATGAGATGAGATGAAAAATGGAAAAAGACATTTAAAAAAAAGCATTCTTTTATTGGAAAATGGTTTCTGCCTCTTTTGTTGATCATCTTGCTACAGTCACCAACAGTAACTGGATCAGACATGAGACTTCATGCTCAACTCCCTACAGAGAGTGTGTTTGGCATTGTTGAAAACAAAGATTTTAGAGCACTGTATGCTCTAAAATCTGTTTTAAATGCCTGAGTGTGCAGTGTGACATGAGACTTTGTGCTCAAAAAGCTTTTTTTTTTTTACATGATGGACAGCTGGTGCTGGCTTGATCTACAGTGTGTGTTTTTGGCGTGGTTGAAAACAGATTAGGGCCCGTCCACATGAGTACATTTTTGTCGAATCCGCATAAATACTTTATCGTTTCGGCCTTGCGTCCAGACGGATCTGGCTTTTTCGAGGTGTGAAACCGGTATTTTTTGAAAACGGGTCCCAGAGAAGGAAAATCATAAAACGCTGGATAGCCCAGAGTCGTCTGGATGGCGAATGCGGATTTTTTCAGAAACGATGACATATAAGCCCTGCCTCTCTAATCTTTAACCTCAGCCACTGCCGCTAGACGTGTCATAACAACAACAATGGCGGACTACAGGCTTCTACCATATAGTTCCACTTCATTGTCGGTCCACACAAAAGACTCTCCTCTTCCTCCCAGAGTTGCGCTGGCCATGATCGTCCTCTTCTCATGTTATGAGCTTGTTTGTGAACAGCGCGTGACCTTTATACGCATGCTCCATGGCTTCTCTTCCGGTTTTAGTGTATTGGTGTGGCGGCGTCACAGCACCACATACAGGCCTGGCAGATGTACTACAGCATTTTGGGTCGTTTCCAGTGAATCCGTGTGGACGCAGATATTTCTGAAAACGATGCCGTGTTTATGGAGATTTTTTTCAAAACGACAGCGTATTGGGTGAGGCTGTGTACTCGTGTAGACGGGCCCTTAGAGTGGTGCCTTTCAACCATTCACACCTATGAGCAATTTTGAGTAGCCAGTTAATCTAATTGCATGTCTTTGGACAGTGGGGGAAACTGGAGTACCTGAAGGAAATCCACATAGACACAAGGAGAACATGCAAACGCTACACAAAAAGGCCCCCCAACAGCCACTGGGCTTGAACCCAGAACCTTCTTGCTGTGAGGTGACAGTGCGCACCACTGTGCTGCCCATTTGCAGATTATAGATGAAATATTACCAATATCAAAAATCTGAGAAACATTTTTGGAGACATTATAGTGCCACCTATAGGTAAATTGCACAATTTTTTGAAGACCCTGAGGAGGAGATCCTTCAGTGGTCAACCAAGTTTGGTCAAAAACCACCATATGGGTGCTGAGATATACCATCACTTCCTGGGCTTCACTATCAATTTTGTTTGTCAATTATGGTCGAGCCCTCCTTTATTATCAGAAATTAGAGAAAGTTGTTTTCTGGCTGGTCTCATAATACCAAATTTGGTGATGATTGGATAAAATTTGTAGGTGAAATAAAAAAAAAGTGTTAGAGAAAAAATGGCTTCCTTTTTGAGAAAGTGACAAGTTCTTAACCTAAGTGGCATCAAGTTTCGTCACGATTGCATTGTGGTGATGTTATAAACCTATGCCTAACTTTGCCCTATTGGTGACATTAGAGTGTTTGAGTGGCATACTTCAAAATTGCCTTAAAGGCAACTGTGACTATCACTATGCCAAATTTCATAAAAAGCATAGGCCCATGATGATGATAGAAGGAAAAAGAAAACACACAATAATCATCCAAAAAGCTATAGCCGCACAGCCAGCCTATATGAAATTAAATCATACAGTTTGAGCAGCTTTCCCAGTAAATGCAGATGCAACATTTTAAGAAAAAAAAAGGTTGTAACAACATTTTAACATTAGCCTAGAGGCAGAGTTTTACATAGACATGAGTGGGGATTTTAACAGAAGAAATAGACCCAATATTTCAACAGATTTTTTTTCATTTGACTGATAAAAATGAAACCAAGCTTAGTATAATTCTTCTGAAGAAGGTCTTCTGAAGACTAAAATGTCTCTCTTTTTTTTAATCTTAAAACATATCTTCCTTTGCATTTTGTTGTGGATTCTATATTAACTACTATGTACAGTATGCAGCCTAATGTTTAGCATTTTTATTATAGAGAATACTTTGAGTTGTACACCATATATTCCTCAACAAACTGCAGTTCATTTTTCAGATGAGTTTGAGCTTCACTCTAACAGTGTATCTTAGTGTTAACAGAACTTGTCATGAATATCATGTAATTACACTCTCTGATTACAGTGTAGTAGTGGTCAGGGAAAAGGCATAATATGACGTTAATTTCAGAGAAGGTAAACACTTTAGTGAACCAGCCTGTTACATGGCTACACATCACACAGAAAACATTTACACCAGTTGCTGAGCAACGCCACTCAGCGCAGCTTCTTCAGGTCTTCATTCTTTTATCAGCTTCAAGAATATTCCAGGTTGGCTTATGTATACTTTCAGTTTGCATCCCTTGGTCCACAGACAAGTTACTCACATAAATTACGTACTGCATAGCATAGCATCTGCTTCAAGAGCTCAACTTGACTAAATAGTTTTTGTTTGTTTTGGCTGGTAAGAAATGCCAGAAGTGCTTTCCTTCATTTTGTCACAAAGACCTATATCTGCCACATACTCATTGTACTAGAGCTTTTAAAAAATTATACGCCAGTAGCAGACTAAAAATTAATTGTTAGTTCCCCATCAAATACAAATGTCTAATTTAAACGCAGTAGTTCTAAATCACCAAACAATGCAAGTTTTTTTCTCTTTCCTCATAAAGTGTAACTGTAAAAATGGCAAATGTAATTGACATAATTTGTGGTGTTCCATTGTGTTTGGAAACATTAGAGCACTGAGATAGAGCACTATGTTTAGCAAAGGGGAAAAATGTCACCAAACCTTAACCTGGTGATAGTAACCTTAATCTTAGATAGTGACAAATGTGTTCTGTGGTTGTGTTCGAGATTACAACAGAGAGAAAGAGAGAGATTTTTATGCAGCACTGCAGCCCCTTCTGAGCCCAGGGACCCAAAGTCCAAAGCTCCACCTCTCTCCCTCTCTCTCTCTCACACACACACACACACACACACACACACACACACACACACACACACACACACACACACACGAGTGAAAGAAATTGTTCTCATGCTTATCTGCTCATAAAGCATACATATACTAGTATTTTCCATTTTTGAACAAATTCTAGTTTGAGCACTGGTTTTATTACCTCTGTGAGTGGCTTCCATAACTCAGGAGAGAATACTTACTACAAAGCCAGTGCCAGACTGCAAATAATGAGTGATGTAAAGTAAGTCAATTATGCTATTTTTATCTGCAGATCGATAATACATGCAACTTGGCCAAATGTACTTTTTGTATATACCATAGTAATGAGATTGTTCAGTAGGTTTGTTCAAATTTTATCTTTTACCTAAGTGACTAGAAAACAAATAAAATTACATCAGTGACAGAAATTAATGAACAGTGAAATTGTCTTAGCAAATTTGATTTTTAATCATAATACTTGCTGAAAGTGATTTATTCATTATAACTGTACTTTGAAACTCCGTGTCTAATGATAGGTCATTGAGGCAGATGTTTTCCTTACTGATGGAGATTTTTTTTTCTTTCTGATAGAATAGAATCAGCACAGGTTGACCTTTACATTGATAATTATGGGACATCAAATTGTGCAGAATCAATACAGGTTGACCTCCTTACTGATTGTTTGGTACATTAAGGTCTGAACCAAATCAGGGGAACAGAGTCAGCACACAGCTGCTTATCTTCAAGGATATTTTCATTTTTACCCCCTATATAAACTAAAGAGTCTTATGCTTGTGGCTCTGAGCTCATCTGATGCTTTGATGATTTATTAAAAATTTCTGCTTGCCTCTCAGTGTGTGTATCCTTGTGTCTTGTTCTCTCTTTTTGCAGAACTTCCACAACAATTTTGAGGACTCTTTCAGGATTTCAGTAGGTGATCTGGTCACGATCTCATAGCTGAAGGACAAACTTGTGCACAGTTGATTCTCAACTTGTCCTCAAACCTCACTAGTGTTTTTCCTTAAATGTGAAAGATGTCGTGTTCAGAGAAGAGGGCCTTCAGCTCAAGCTTGCTGCAATTTCACTGACTGGATCCCATAGGACCAAAGTAAATGAGACACAGAGAATAAGCAGAGACAAACTATTTAAAAAAAAGTAAAAAAAAAAAAATCTTGAAAACTGAAACTTGGATGCACTGAGTTTTTTTTTCATGCCATGAAGGCGAGGTAGGAGACCTCATAGACCCTATACCACCTGTTGTTACTCTCCCACCACTTACATGAAGTGTAAATGTATAAGTTTAGGGTAAAGTTAGTGAAGATTAGAGAAATATTGTACTCTTGCAGCATTACCATATAATTGCATATGCTGCTAAAAGTGATGACACACTGGTATAATATTAATATTTAATATCTTGGGTCCCGGGCGGCACGGTGGTGTAGTGGTTAGCGCTGTCGCCTCACAGCAAAAAGGTCCGGGTTCGAGCCCCGTGGCCGGCGAGGGCCTTTCTGTGCGGAGTTTGCATGTTCTCCCCGTGTCCGCGTGGGTTTCCTCCGGGTGCTCCGGTTTCCCCCACAGTCCAAAGACGTGCAGGTTAGGTTAACTGGTGACTCTAAATTGACCGTAGGTGTGAATGGTTGTATGTGTCAGCCCTGTGATGACCTGGTGACTTATCCAGGGTGTATCCCGCCTTTCACCCGTAGTCAGCTGGGATAGGCTCCAGCTTGCCTGCGACCCTGTAGAACAGGATAAAGCGGCTACAGATAATGAGATGAGATCTTGGGTCCTGCCATTTGGTCCACACATTCAGTGTTTAGTCAAATTTATAATTTAATTGAAAATCAACCATACATTTTTGGTGATTAATTCTGTAGTGTCTTCAGTTTGGCTGTTTCAGGTAAGCATGCTGAACGTTCCCAAGGTCTTTCAGTGTGTGGGTTAAAAAAAAAAAAAACCCAACTAAAAGGATCCAAAAATGATCCATTGCTACTTTAAGCAGCAGATGGTTACTAATGATAGGAAATTCACACCAGGTTGAGAGGTAAATGGGAACAAACCAGACAGGGCTGATTTAAAAAAAAAAAAAAAAGAATTTTTTTTTTTGGAATTTAAGAGTGACAACTCCAAACACAGGTCAGGGACTGCTAGAAACCACCAACATGGGATTCCTGAACAGCAACTCAGATATGCAGGACAAGTGTCCTCTGAAGAGGTCACCAAAATGTTCAGTACATCATAAATTATGGGCAAAACAGCTGTGAGCAGATAGACATGTGGGTAAAAGAATTTGGATTCACTGGAGGGGGGAGTTTTAGTCTGAGACAAATTAAGCAGTTAAAGGAACTTTACAGGATGTTTCTCAAACAGCAACAGTGTTTTCTTCAGATATCACAGTTGATCTAATATGTAATCCGATGATATAGCATCAACTGAGCAATTGTTACATATCTTTACTAGTCACATTAAGCAGATAAGCAACAAGAACTGCTTATGAATCATGTTCTGTGTTGTTCTGTGATAACTGCATTATCTGTGTTAACTCTCATAACTGTTGTCAGAGCTGTAAGGTTGCCACAGAGAAATGAGTCTCGTGATATTCAAGCTGTTTCTATATATTAGATGAAGATTTGGTTGGCAATGCTTCCTCACAGCAGCAACAGAACCTAACTCCAACTCCACTGTCTATACAGTATGTCGTTGCACTGTAATTCTCTTTATAAATCTTTGAAAATGAGAAAGGCTTATTGTAGTATGTCCCTGAGGTGGGTGGAATACTGAAGCATAGACAGGCAGGTAATGATTTTGGAACACGGCTCTTATTTTCAAATAGCTTTTCAGCGTCACTTTTATTCTTCATACATACACACTCTGGCTGGGAGACACCACCTCTCCCTCTCCTTATCAACATTCCGCCATCACTGAAACACACACACACACACACACACACACACACACACACACACACACACACACACACACACACACACAGTGTTAATTGACAACAGGCAAGATCACTTTGCCACTCACCTTTCCTGGCCCCACCCTCCATTCACAAACTGCTGCTTGACCACACCCACACTGCCACATACCCCCACCGCCTGACTCAGGTCGGGGAGCCATCCGGCCTGTAGCCAACTCCTCCCCCCTCCCGATGGGACAGGAAGTCAGCCACCACCATTTGTGCCCCCGGCCTGTGTACCACCTCAAATTTGAAAGGCTGGAGGGCTAGATACCAACAGGTGATCTATGCATTGGCATCCTTCATGCGGCAAACCCACTGGAGTGGGGCATGATCCAAACAGAGGGTGAAAGGGCACCCCAGCAGGTAATACTGGAGGGTGAGAACTGCCCATTTGATGGCCAGGCACTCTCTTGATAGTGCTGTACTTACTTTCTCACACTGAGAGCTTGAGGCTGATGTACAGCACCAGACATTCCTTGCCCTCCACCACTTGGAACAAAACAGCCCCCATGCCTCTGTCCGATGCATCTGTCTGTAAAATAAAAGGGAGAGAGAAGTCAGAAGAGTGTAAAAGTGGCTTTCCACACAGTGTAGCTTTTACTCTAGTGAAGGCCTGTTGGCACTGCTCCATCCACTGAACTGGATCTGATGCTCCCTTTTTAGTGGGACCAGTCAGCGGGCTGGTGACATCTGAATAGTTAAGTATGAACTTGCAATAGTAGCCAGTCAGCCCTAGGAACTGTCTCACCCCCTTTTTGGTCTTGGGCCTCAGGCAGGCCGCAATCACTGTGGTCTTGTCAATTTGGGGACGCACCTGACTATGACGTAAGTGGAAACCCAGATACCATACTTCCACCTGCCAAATTGCACTCTTTTTCAGGTTAGCTGTGAGGTCCACATGCTTCAGTGACTCCAGGACAGCCTTAAGGTGTTCTAGGTGCCACGGACAATCATTGCTACACATAACGATGTTGTCTAAGTAGGCTGCAGCATAGGCGGCATGTGGGCAGGAGATTTTGTCCATGGGCCACTGGAATGTAACGGGAGCGCCAAGTAACCCGAAAGGAAGAGTAATGAATTGGTGCAAGCCAAACGGTGTGGAAAAGGCCGTTTTCTCTCGGGATAGCAGAATCAAGGGGATCTACCAATATTCCTTTGTCAAAGCCAGTGTTGAATAAAAGCGAGCCATATCTAATTGATCGAGCAACTCATCAATGTGAGGCATTGGGTACATGGCAAGTTTAGATACTGCGTTGACTTTTCTATAGTCCACACAGAACCAGACCGACCCATCAGTCTTGGGGACCAAGACCACTGGGCTGCTCCAATCACTGTGGGATTCCAATTATTCCCATTTCAAGCAAGGCCTTGGGTTCATCCCGAACCACTGCTTTCTTGTGTTCAGGCAAGCGGTATGGGCTGCTATGCACCACCACCCCAGGGGGTGTCAGTGTGGTGTTCTATGAGGCGAGTGCAGCCAGGAAGGGGCAAGAACACACTGGAAAACTCCACTTGCAACCAGGGGCGTGTCTAGGATTTTTTTCTTGGGGGGGCCAAATAGGGTCACAATCTGTAGAGGGGTGGCATATTGTATTGTAGGGGTGTAACGATACACAAAAATCACGATTACCTCGGTTTTGGGGTCACGATTCATTTCGGTACAGTATAGGAATAACATGTTAAACCATTTGCTTGCTCAGCACGTTGTTTATTAAACCAAAACTCTGTCACACATGATCACAGTAGCACAAATCACGGACAAGTTTCCTCATGAATATTTAAAATCCTTCCCTAACCACCCCAATCATGAATGAGTACCCTCTTGAATATTAAAGAGCCACTGCACATGTAGTGGCAGCATGCAATCATGGCCTATGTAAACTGACTGTAGGCTCCCGTTCGATACAGCACTGTATTGAACCTAACGTTCGATTTCGAGCGGTTCGGTAAATGTACTTGTACCTTTACACCCCTATTGTATTGACATAAAATGGTTTAAAGTGTCCTATGACAGCCTCTGATTTTAAGTGATGACAATAATAACCAGTAGACTACATTATAAGTAATATGACTTTATTGATGATTAATTAGTGAGATAATTATTACTGAGTTTATTAACACATTTAAGCACAATTTTACAAAAAAAATAGAGTAAGTACTATTGGCCCAGAGCAATGAAAAGATTAAACTAGCCAATGCGTGTTTTTTTTTTCCCTCGAGGGACGTAGCCTAGTTCAGGCGGCTGCTCAGGACACCGACCTGACTCAAGTCAAATCTATCAGGCTGTGTTAGAGGTGTGCCAAAGGGAAGTTTGTTTATGCGCGAAAAAGTTACTGTACTTAGATCCTCTTTGCACGAATTCATTCCTGGAGAAAAATGAGAATGAATGGGCTGAATTCGGTACTCGCACATGTGCGACCTTTCTATTTTCCTGCTCGAACCATCTTTTTTGGGACCCATACGCGAGTACATAACTGCACAGCTAAATGCTGATAACATACTGTTGAGCTAATGTTGCTAACGTTAGCTCCTTAACTTCAGCTACACAAACGTTACCTAATCACCAGCGAAATTCCCAATACATTAAACACTAACATTCACACTTTTTTCACAGTTTGGACATTCTCACTTACCTTAATTAATCTTTGTGTTTAACCACTGCAGTGGTGGTGTTCTCAGGAACCATACCAGCTTGATGAACATGAAAGAGGTCCAACTTCTTCTGTTGTGATTGGATGAAATTGACGTTCTTCCTGTGCGGCCAATAACCTATTCGCAAAAGCAGTTATACTGTTGCGTACAAAATAATTAAAAATAATATTGCCTAACATCAATACACTTTTAAATTGTACTTTTATACGCGTGGAAAAATAAATTTTGCAATTAATTAAACCCTCCCTTACTGAGGTGGGGAGGGGGGGCCACTTAGGGTGGCCAACCAAATTTCAGGGGTAGCTAATGCCACCCCCGGCCACCCCGGTGGCCACGCGCCTGCTTGCAACCCAGCAACCTCCACAAGTTGGCCCCGTGAGAGGTCTCCACATGGGACCAGAGTGGCTTGAGTGGTTACTTTTGTCTTTACCTCCAGCCCTAGCTCCACCCTCTCCAGAACACACCACCTGCGCGCCACTGTCCGCAGGTGGTGTGTGGCTTGTTGCAAATGCCAGCTGGTAAATCTCTGGCCAATAGAACAGAGCCATGAGATGATTTGGTATTTTGTCCTGACCTAGATGCCCAGCCATGGGCTTATGATGAGCTGCATGGAATAAAAGTTCCCAGTGGCTCTTTGGGACCAACAATTGTGTTGTCTCTTCCTTAGTCTGAGTGTCTTGTGTCGCCTGATATAGCCTATCCTTAATAATGGAAAAGTACAGAAAGAAAGCGTAACATTAGGTTGGAGTTTCTGGCCATCATTCACTTTCACTTGGACAAAAGCATGCCTCAGATACTTGGCACACATCTGCTGTGAGAAATCATCAGAGAGGTTCCCCAGAGAGGGAGAGGAGGGTTCCCCAGTCTGATGTCTGATGCTACAGTCTGCAACACAAAAGTGAGGGAAAAGTGAGGGGTATGAAGCAGAGAGACACCACAAAGCACTGCTTTAAGACTCACCAAGGCCTACTGGCACTGATCTGCCCACTGGATTGGATCCAGTGACACTTTTTGGTGAGATCAGTCAGCAGACTGGTGAGGTCCAAATAAATATGTACAAACCTGCAATGATATCCTGCCAATCCCAAGAAGTGTCTCAGCACCTTTTTGGTCTTGGGTCTCAGGCAGCCCACAACTGGAGCAGTCTTATGAATTTGGCAACACACCTGCCCATGGCCCAAGTGAAAGCCCAAATACCGTACTTCCACCTGTACAATCACACATTTCACCAGGTTTGCTGTGAGGCCAGCCCATCTCAAAAATTTTAGGACTCCCTCACATGCATGCGCCACTCCTAATTATTATTATAGATTATTATGTCATCTAAATAGGCAGTGGCCTATGTACATTGGAGCCATAACATTTGATCCATCAGTCTTTGAAATGTAGCCAGCACCCAGAAGAGCCCAAACAGATATTTGACAAATTGGTGTAAACTGAATGGGGTAGAGAAAGACCATTTTCTTTGGACTTTGGTGACAAGGGGATCTGACAATAGCCCTTGGTCACATCCAGGGTCAAATAACAAGCTGTACCTAGCCAATCCAAGAACATACTAGGCATTGACAGGCATCAAATTTAGAAACTGTGCTCACATTGCACAAGTCCGCACAAAAATAGACCACCACTTCATCCTTGGCAACCAGCACTATTTGGCTGTTCTATTCATTGTGGGACTCCTCTATGACTTCCATCTCTGGCATTTTCTCGACAGCAGTGGTGTTCTATGAAGTTTGTGCATGCAGGCAAGGGGAAAACACATCCAAAAATTCAGATTGCAACTTGGCAACATCCACCCTCTGGGATGATGAATGATGGTCTCCAACTGAGACTGGAGTGGAATCACCAGTTTTTGAATACTCCAGTCACAACTCCTCTCTCTCTGCCACTGCCATTGCCAGAACAACAGCCATCACCTCCCTTCCATGTTGACTGGTCTCAAGGTTTGACAAGATCCATGCCAATTCTTTCAAAGGGGATCTTGATAAAGAGGTAGAGGGTGCAATGGCATTTGGGATGGGCACAACCTGCATACATCACAGCAGATGCCCAACCAATAAAAACAAGGCATTAAACAGGCTAGTATTTTATCAACCCTGTGGTGCCCTGCCAAGTGGTTCGAAGTGAGTCATGTGGAAAAGCATTTCCCAGCACCTTTGTGGTACCAATAATGAGGTAATTGTCTTGCCTGTTTGAGTGTCCTGGCTGACTTAATATAAATGTTTCCTAATAATAGCAAAATGGGAAAAGGCAAGCACTGCCCCAGCCTGAAAATTTTCCCCACCAATGACTGCCATCTGCTCAAATCCATTGTTTAATGTATGTTCACCAGCCACTTTATTAGGTACACCCATACATCTGCTGTTTTATGCACTTATCTAATCAGCCAATCCCTTGACAGCAGCACAGTGCATAAAATCCTGCAGATACAAATCAAGAGCTTCAGGTAATGTTCACTTCAAACATCAGAGTAGGAAAAATTCTGATGATCTCTGTGACTTTGTGACATTGGTGTTGGTGCCAGATGGATTGGTTGGAGTATTTAAGAAATTGCTGATCTCCTGGGATTTTCACACACAACAGTCTCTAGAGTTTACAGAGAATGATGTGAAAAACAAAAAGCATTGACTGGATGACAGTTCTCTGGGTGGAAATGCCTTATTCATAAGAGAGGTCAGAGGAAAATAGCCAGATTGGTTTGAGCTGCCAGGAAAGATATAGTAACTCATATAATCACTATTTACAACCATAGTGAGCAGAAAAGCATATTCTGCAATAGCAGAAGCCCACATTGGGTTCCACTCCTGCCAGCCAAGAACAGGAATCTGAGAATCAAGAGCAAGTTCCTATTAAAGTGGCCAGTGAGTCTCTGTCTCTCTCTCTCTCTCTCTCTCTCTCTCTCTCTCTCTATATATATATATATATATATATATATATATATATATATATAAAATCTCATTATCTCTAGCTGCTTTATCCTGTTCTACAGGGTCGCAGGCAAGCTGCAGCCTATCCCAGCTGACTAAGGGGCGAAAGGCGGGGTACACCCTGGACAAGTCGCCAGGTCATCACAGGGCTGACACATAGACACAGACATTCACACCTACGGTCAATTTAGAGTCACCAGTTAACCTAACCTGCATGTCTTTGGACTGTGGGGGAAACCGGAGCACCCAGAGGAAACCCTCACGGACATGGGGAGAACATGCAAACTCTGCACAGAAAGGCCCTCGCCGGACCTTCTTGCTGTGAGGCAACAGCGCTAACCACTACGCCGCCATATATATGTGTATATATACAGTGGTGCTTGAAAGTTTGTGAACCCTTTAGAATTGTCTATATTTCTGCATAAATATGACTGAAAACATCATCAGATTTTCACACAAGTCCTAAAAGTAGATAAAGAGAACCCAGTCAAACAAATGAGGCAAAAATATTATACTTGGTCATTTATTTATTGAGGAAAATGATCCAATATTACATATCTGTGAGTGGCAAAAGTATGTGAACCTTTGCTTTCAGTATCTGGTGTGACCCCCTTGTGCAGCAATAACTGCAACTAAACGTTTCCGGTAACTGTTGATCAGTCTTGCACACCGGCTTGGAGGAATTTTAGCCCATTCCTCCGTACAGAACAGCTTCAACTCTGGGATGTTGGTGGGTTTCCTCACATGAACTGCTCGCTTCAGGTCCTTCCACAATATTTTGATTGGATTAAGGTCAGGACTTTGACTTGGCCATTCCAAAACATTAACTTTATTCTTCTTTAACCATTCTTTGGTAGAACAACTTGTGTGTTTAGGGTCGTTGTCTTGCTGCATGACCCACCTTCTCTTGAGATGGACAGATGTCCTAACATTTTCCTTTAGAATTCGCTGCTATAATTCAGAATTCATTGTTCCAGCAATGATGGCAAGCTGTCCTGGCCCAGATGCAGGAAAACAGGCCCAAATCATGATACTACCACCACCATGTTTCACAGATGGGATAAGGTTCTTATGCTGGAATGCAGTGTTTTTCCTTTCTCCAAACATAATGCTTCTCATTTAAATGAAAAAGTTCTATTTTGGTCTCATCTGTCCACAAAACATTTTCAATAGCCTTCTGGCTTGTCCATGTGATCTTTAGCAAACTACAGACGAGCAGCAATGTTCTTTTTGGAGAGCAGTGACTTTCTCCTTGCAACCCTGCCATGCACACCATTGTTGTTCAGTGTTCTCCTGATGGTGGACTCATGAACATTAACATTAGCCAATGTGAGAGAGGCCTTCAGTTGCTTAGAAGTTACCCTGGGGTCCTTTGTGACCTCGCCGACTATTACATGCCTTGCTCTTGGAGTGATCTTTGTTGGTCGACCACTCCTGGGGAGGGTAACAATGGTCTTGAATTTCCTCCATTTGTTCACAATGTGTCTGACTGTGGATGGGTGGAGTCCAAACTCTTTAGAGATGGTTTTGTAACCTTTTCCAGCCTGATGAGCATCAACAACGCTTTTTCTGAGGTCCTCAGAAATCTCCTTTGTTCATGCCATGATACACTTCCACAAACATGTGTTGTGAAGATCAGATGTTGATAGATCCCTGTTCTTTAAATAAAACAGGGTGCCTACTCACACCTGATTGTCATCCCACTGATTGAAAACACCTGACTCTAATTTCACCTTCAAATTAACTGCTAATCCTAGGGGTTCACATACTTTTGCCACTCACAGATATGTAATATTGGATTATTTTCCTCAATAAGTAAATGACCAAGTATAATATTTTTGTCTCATTTGTTTAAGTGGGTTCTCTTTATCTACTTTTAGGACTTGTGTGGAAATCTGATGATGTTTTCGGTCATATTTATGCAGAAATATAGGAAATTCTAAAGGGTTCACAAACTTTCAAGCACCACTGTATCACATCACATCACATCACATTATCTCTAGCCGCTTTATCCTTCTACAGGGTCGCAGGCAAGCTGGAGCCTATCCCAGCTGACTACGGGTGAAAGGCGGGGTACACCCTGGACAAGTCGCCAGGTCATCACAGGGCTGACACATAGACAGACAACCATTCACACTCACATTCACACCTACGGTCAATTTAGAGTCACCAGTTAACCTAACCTGCATGTCTTTGGACTGTGGGGGAAACCGGAGCACCCGGAGGAAACCCACGCGGACACAGGGAGAACATGCAAACTCCGCACAGAAAGGCCCTAGCCGGCCCCGGGGCTCGAACCCAGGACCTTCTTGCTGTGAGGCGACAGCGCTAACCACTACACCACCGTGCCGCCCACCACTGTATATATATATATAAAATTAGAGGGGGGGCGGCACGGTGGTGCAGTGGTTAGCGCTGTCGCCTCACAGCAAGAAGGTCCTGGGTTCGAGCCCCGGGGCCGGCGAGGGCCTTTCTGTGTGGAGTTTGCATGCTCTCCCTGTGTCCGCGTGGGTTTCCTCCGGGTGCTCCGGTTTCCCCCACAGTCCAAAGACATGCAGGTTAGGTTAACTGGTGACTCTAAATTGACCGTAGGTGTGAATGTGAGTGTGAATGGTTGTCTGTGTCTATGTGTCAGCCCTGTGATGACCTGGCGACTTGTCCAGGGTGTACCCCGCCTTTTGCCCGTAGTCAGCTGGGATAGGCTCCAGCTTGCCTGCGACCCTGTAGAAGGATAAAGCGGCTACAGATAATGAGATGAGATGAGATATAATTAGAGGAAAATGTAATTTTTAGAGAGTAGTGATTTTTGGTAAGCTTCAGATACAGTCTCGTGAAAAGATGAAAATTGTTGTTTTTGTGTCACACTGTTCTATTTTGAAAGGTTATCATAAGTATGCGTACCGTACGTCTCATCTCATCTCATCTCATCTCATATCTCTAGCCGCTTTATCCTGTTCTACAGGGTCGCAGGCAAGCTGGAGCCTATCCCAGCTGACTACAGGCGAAAGGCGGGGTACACCCTGGACAAGTCGCCAGGTCATCACAGGGCTGACACATAGACACAGACATTCACACCTATGGTCAATTTAGAGTCACCAGTTAACCTAACCTGCATGTCTTTGGGGGAAACCGGAGCACCCAGAGGAAACCCTCACGGACACAGGGAGAACATGCAAACTCTGCAAAGAAAGGCCCTCGCCGGCCACAGGGCTCGAACCCGGACCTTCTTGCTGTGAGGCGACAGCGCTAACCACTACGCCGCCATATATATATATATATATATATCAGCTGGATAGTACAGTGGTAATGCTCACTGACTACGACGCAGGAGATCGGGGTTCGAATCCCGGTCGGGGCAAAACATCATCCAGTAAGGGCCCTTAGGCAAGACCCCTCATGATATATCGGCCTACCTCAGGAATGAGTGAAGACATAACTGATAGAGTCATATCGGCTCAGACGTCGCCCGGGTCAACAAGGTCTGCGTCAGTTGCTAGGGAACCAGGGCAAACTGATGAGAAATGGGCTACTGGAACAAGACATCGATGGACGAGGACAGAAAATACGGAGTTGCTGGAATGCTACTATACAAGCAGTCCCAGAGAGAGGGGATACATGCAGCGAATGTGGGACCATTGGATACTTCGAAACCCACAATCAAGGCTAACAAAGAAACAGCTATTAGCCCAGTGTTCCAACATCCGTAATCGAAATCTACTATCACAACTAGAGATTAATGAAATACAACAACGATGCTACGGCAAGGGGGAGCCAGGAAGACAGGTCAGCGGGGAGATATCATCATCCCCACAACCAGAGATTGGGTACCAAGCCCCAACACCTAACAGCCTCAACACAAGAGCTGCTGACCTGAGAAGGAAGATCGTGACCCAACTGGAAACCTGGAGCCCCCGACGAATACCGAAGCTGAGTTGCCAAGTACCTTCAGAAGATCTACTAGTAGATGTGAATGCTGCTCTGAAGACAATCTCCACAAGAACCATCACTGAGACCAACAAGCTGATACACAGTACAGCAACAGTAATCATGGGGATGCTTGGACACAAGGTGGGCTCGGGACATAAACAGTATCCACCATGGAAGAGACGATTAGAGGCCAAGATAAAGGGAGCACGGAGAGAAGTTAGCCAGCTAGCTGAACTACAGAAAGGGAACATGGTGAATAAAGGGGCACCCAGGAAGTACAACTCACTCTCCATACCAGAGGCACTCGAAACTGCCAAACAGCGACTAACAGCTCTGGCCACCCGGTTGAAGAGATACACCAAGGAGGGAGAGGCCAGGAGAATAAACAAGCTGTTCTCCACTGAACCAGCCAAGGTGTACTCTCAGTGGCAGGGGAACAACAACTGGTCAGACCCACCAAGAGCTGAGGTGGAAAAATACTGGAACATGGAAGGCCCTGTCAGGCATCATTGCGGCAAGCATGTGTAAGCATGTGGCTCAATACATGAGCGAGGCACAGAAAGGGATTGGCAGTAACACCAGAGGAGCCAAGCACCAGCTACTGGTCGATAGAACAGTCGCCCGAGACTGTAAGAAGAGACAGACCAACCTGTGCACTGCCTGGATTGACTACAAGAAAGCCTACGACTCAATGCCACACACATGGATACTGGAATGTCTGGAACTGTATAAGATCAACAGGAACCTAAGGACCTTCATCCAGAACTCAATGGAAATGTGGAAGACAACCCTAGAGGCCAACTCAAAACCCATTGCCCAAGTCAACATCAAGTGCGGCATATACCAAGGAGATGCGCTATCACCACTGCTGTTCTGCATGGGCCTGAACCCCCTCAGTCGGATCATCACGAAGAGCGGCTACGGGTACCGATTCCGTAGTGGGGCAACAATCAGCCACCTGCTCTACATGGATGACATCAAGCTGTATGCCAGGAACGAGCGAGAAATAGACTCGCTGATCCACACCACCCGGATCTACAGCGATGACATAGGGATGTCATTCGGATTGGACAAGTGTGGCCGGATGGTCTCAAAGAGAGGCAAGATGATCCGGACTGAGGGGATTGACCTACCAGAGGGCAACATAGGTGATATCCAAGACAGCTACAAGTACCTTGGCATCCCACAGGCTAATGGAAACCATGAAGAAGCCACAAGGAAGTCAACCACAGCCAAATACCTCCAGAGAGTAAGGCAGGTCCTGAAAAGTCAGCTGAATGGTAAGAACAAGGTCCAAGCCATCAACATGTACGCACTACCAGTCATCAGATACCCCGCTGGCATCATAAACTGGCCAAAGGAGGAGATAGAAGCCACAGATATCAAGACTAGAAAGCTCCTCACCATGCATGGAGGGTTCCACCCCAAGTCCAGTGCCCTGAGACTATACACTAAGCGGAAAGAGGGAGGCCGAGGGCTAGTGAGCATCAAGACCACGGTCCAGGATGAAACATCGAAAATCCAAGAATACATCAGAACGATGGCCCCAAAGGATGAACTGCTAAGTGAATGTCTCAGGCAGCAGAACCCTGATGAGAGTGCAGAGGAGGAGGAGGAACAGACAACCTGGAGAGACAAACCCCTACATGGTATGTACCACCGTCAGATAGAGGAAGTGGCTGATATCAAGAAATCCTACCAGTGGCTGGATAATGCAGGACTGACAGACAGCACAGAGGCACTAATCATGGCAGCACAAGAACAGGCCATAAGCACAAGAGCCATAGAGGCCAGGATCTACCAGAGTAGATCAGACCCAAGATGCAGACTGTGCAAAGAAGCCCCTGAAACAGTCCAGCACATAGTAGCAGGGTGTAAGATGCTAGCTGGATCAGCGTACATGGAGAGGCACAACCAAGTGGCTGGGATAGTATACAGGAACATCTGCAACCAGTATGGAATAGAAGTACCCAAGTCCCAATGGGCCATACCACAGAAGGTGGCTGAGAACAACAGGGCCAAGGTTCTGTGGGACTTCAGCTTCCAGACTGACAAACAGATCCTGGCTAACCAACCGGACATAGTGGTGATGGACAAAGAGCAGAAGAGGGTGGTGGTGATAGATGTGGCGATCCCAGCTGACGCCAACATCAGGAAGAAGGAACATGAGAAACTTGAGAAGTATCAAGGGTTGAAAGAGCAGCTGGAACGGATGTGGAAGGTCAAGGGTTGCGTGGTCCCCGTGGTAGTGGGGGCACTTGGGGCAGTAACCCCCAAACTGGGAGAGTGGCTCCAGCAAATCCCAGGAACAACATCTGAAGCCTCAGTCCAGAAGAGCGCAGTCCTAGGAACATCGAAGATACTGCGCAGAACCCTCAAACTCCCAGGCCTCTGGTAGAGGACCCGAGCTTGAGGATGACATGGATACCACCCCCCCCCCCCCCCCCCCCCCCCGGGGGGTGAGAAGGAGATTTTTTTTTTTTTATATATATATATATATACTCAGCAAAAATAAAAACTTGACACTCATTATTTTTCAAATAGTGTTTAGAAACTTTTCTTGAAAGAGTTCTTGTTGTGATTATGGTTAAATGCATTGTCAAGGGCATTACGTCACACATTCATTCTTCTGGTCGGGCCTACGTAGCACGTGTGAGAGCACTGCAAGCTAAAATCACGTTTCCACGAGACACAAGTGACGTGACCTATTGATACACGTGCAATTGATCTCACGGTAGCAGAGTAGAGTGTCATCTCAGAAAAATAAGGTTTTATGGTTAATTATTCGTTAATTTGCAATGCCATGACTGTCAAACATTCAGCGTGAACGTGCCATTGGCATGCTGAATATGGGAACATCCGTCACTGACGTTGCGAAGGTTATGGGATGCAGTCGACAGACCATCCATAATCTCCAGACACGTCTCCATCAAACTGGCACCACAGCCGACCGCCCCCGTCCTGGTCGACCACGTGTGACGTCACACGCAGAAGACCGACAGATTGTCTTACGTCATTTGCGTAATCGGTTTGTCACTGCCACATCCACTGGGAATGAATTGTTTGGAGGTCGAGTGACTGCCCAAACCATTCGAAATCGCCTGCTCTCTGCTCTGTATTAAGTTGTGACTCACAGTTTTTGATCATGGACATTGTCGTCGTGTTTCCGGTGGAACCGATTCCATGACAAACATGATCTGTATGCTAGAGCATCTTTAATGACAAGATAATTGAATACAATCGTTATTTTAAACCTATTTTCCAAAATGTTCAAATTATTGACTTTGAAACGAGTGTAAAGTTTTTATTTTTGTTGAGTTTATATATGTGTGTGTGTGTGTGTGTGTGTGTGTGTGTGTGTGTGTATATATATATATATATATATATATATATATATATATATATAATTAGAGGAAAATGTCATTTTTAGAGAGTAGTGATTTTTGGTAATAAACTCATATTTCTGTCTGCTTTTTCCTAACAGCCTCGAAGTGTTGATTTATTACATTTTCCCACCACAGTTCTTGGTGACGAGGTTGGCATATCACCAGTAGTGGGGATTTTTCCAGATCCAAGTTTGGGGAAATTATCGTCCAGCAAGTCTGACGAGCTCTCCAGTGACAGATTGATTCTTTAGATGACGGGGATCCCTCGCTGCTGCTGATATCCAGTGAACTCATGGTGAGAAAAAGCTTTTTCTTCTAATCTCGTAAATTATTGATAAAGGATTGTTTCGCAGTGAAGCTGGAGTAGACGCGTGTGCAGATGGGCAGACCCATTGATGTGCGTATTTTTGAGAGGGTGAATATGTACCAGGTTGAGAGAAAAACCCTTTCTTCTCTTTTTAAGTAAGGTTTTGGGTGGACTAGAAACCTACCTGTTATTGACTAATAGCAGAAAGCAATCATGATCACGACACGATTGGGGTAAACCTGAGAGTAAAACATGGTCTTTCCAGTTCTTCTGTGACATATAAGTAAGATGGGGCAAAAAGAAACAAAGCAGTCAGAAACTGAGATAACTCCTGAAACCTACCCCCCTTCTCCAAACATTAAATTTATGTTAACTAAGTTTGAACCGGACTCATGTAAACAAATTAGGATGTGGGTAGAACGATGTGGTTTCCCAGAGGGAGGCAGTTTGAGTGTGCAGCAGATACAGAATCTTGAAGAAAGGTTGAAGCAGGTGGAAGAGGATAATGAAAAAATGAAGAAGAAATATAGAATACAGGTTGACTGGGGTGCATTTAAAATGCAGCAAATGGAAGCTGCAGTAAGAGGTAAAAGGGCAAATTCACATACACATCAGGGTCAGGTAGAACGGCAGGGAACTAACCAGAATTCTAGTACTTTTGTTTCTGCAGCTTCAGCTCCGCTCCCCTATGTGCTTGGAGCCTCGCAGAGGAATGCTGTCATTTACCCAAAACTCAACCCGATGCAGGATTCGACCATAATCAACCCAGAGAGGAATTAGAACAAGGTGAAAGCTCCACACAGGTAGCAACATCTACCCCAGTGCCATCATGCACAAGGTCCCACACAATAAAGAAGGAAACTGAAGGCTCCTCAGTGCATGCTGATAAAGATGGGGAGGTTTGCACAGTCATCCATATGCCAATGGTTGCTGTGGCAGGCCCAGAAGGCCCAATTATGGTCTTCCGTGCCTGGAGTCCAGAGGAGATTATGCAGATGGCTGCTGAGATAAAGGATCCCAGACAGCATGGTGGTCCTAAGTGTGCCAAGGAACTCACAGCTTCTGTAAGCTTCAGAAAGAGAAGATGCAGCAAAGACAGAGAAAAAAGGATGACACTCTTCACAAGGCCATGCTTACAATGGTCTTGGTGGTGCAAGTTATGCAAGCAAGTCAACAGTGTGGAGCAGGACATGGAAGGGCACGTGAAAGAGGTCAACAGTGCCAAGATGGCTGCTTCATCTGTGGCTCACTTGATCACTGGCATGACCACTGTCTGTTGCATCAAAGCGGTGAGGGTCCCAAGAGTACCAAGATGGTGGACTGACAGCCAATCCTAGTTGCTCAAGCTTCTTGCAATGAAGAATCTGCTTTGCACTCACTGCTTGCTACAGCCTGCACAGAGAATAGGGAAGTAAACACGTAAGTACATACGCAATATACATTGATTAACCCCTTGGCTGCCACCCATAATTAATTGCAATGTGCCGGGCATACATATAGGACAAAAATAGGTCAAAATTGGGATAGTTTGATAATCTTTCTCTAACTTGTTCAGAACTTTATATTTTTAATATTTGTATAGAAAAATCACAGAAAACACTGTTGTAGAGTAAAAATAACTTTAGTAATCAAAAACATAAAAAAAACCCCAAGACAACAGGTCTTGTCAATGAGAACCTGTCCATAAACATGAATTACTAGCATTTGAGAACACAACGTACACCAAGTAACTGGGTACGATTTTTATGATGGTCTTTGGTATGACCTAACCATGAATAGAACTCATGAGCTCCCAATTGAGAGGTAGTCATGCTAACCACTAGGCCAACTCATCACAATGTGTCACTGTAAAGTAAAAGTACTGTGCCATGTAAGGTACATAAAAGGAAGTGTTTATGATGAGTAGAGTACATCATAAGGCACAGTGGTAAAAGATTTCATGATGTACGTGACTCGTCCAAGGGCATTGAAGGGGTTAACGAAACTTGAAAATGTGAATATTTTGTCTAACTGTCTCTAATAAGCTTTTAGATTTCTTAGTAGATTCAGGAGCAGAACATTCTGTCATTGGATCCTCAGAGTTTTCAACACAGCCAAAGATCAGCAACCAATCCCAGATCACTATGGGCGCCTCTGGATTGCAGGTCCTCAAGAAATTTACTGAGCCACTCCTCTGTAGACTGGTGGCAGATGGTGGTGGCAGATTACCTCTCCTGCCAGGGGGGGAGTCAGCTGCAGGCCGGATGGCTCCCTGGCCTGAGTCGAGCGGTGGCGGTATGTGGCTGTGGGGGCGTGGTCGAGCGTTGGCTGTGAACAGCAAGGAGGCAAGTTGAACCAGCAAGGAACATGTGATGAGGTGCACCTGTGTCAAATTACTGGCTGTCTATTAACCTGTGTCTCTGTGTGTCTTTCAGACAGTCAGGAACAAGAGAGAGAGCTGTAACACCCCATCACGTGTGTATTTGTTTTGTGTATGGTCACTGAAAAGTGTGCAAAAATAAAAGAGCTCACCTGTTCTGAAGCCTGCTTCCCATCCCTCTGTTTCCCAAAGTCTGAGAACAGTTACACCCTATACTATTCTTTCACAAATACCACCAGATAGTCCAAACAGAGGTGAAATTTCTTGGACACACCGTGTCAAGCCTGGCTAAGTCTCTGGAATCAGAAAGAATTCCAGCCATACAAAATATACCAAAACTCCTAACCAAGAAGCAAATTATGTCATTTTTGGGTATGTGCTCATATTGTCGGGCATTTATTCTTAATTATGCCATTCTTGAATCTCCCCTCAGTTCACTGATCTATGGCAAGGGCCTACAACCTTATGATAAAGTGACATGGACTCCTGAGGCAGAAGAGGCCTTTGTTGAGCTTAAGTTCGCTCTCCAGAACACTCCCACACTGGGGATCCCAGACCCTGCTTGTCCTTTCATCTAGACAGTAGAAATCAGGATGTATGACATCAGTATTACTACAACAGCATGGAGGTAAGTTACGACTAGTTGCATATTATTCTGCTAAACTTGTCCCTGTCGCAGCGGGACTACCGCTGTGTCTCAGAGCCATTGCTGCAGCTAAAAAAAAGTCATGGTAGTGTCACAAGACATAGTGGGCTATTCAGAGCTAAGCTTATTGATTCCATGTGCTGTTTCTGCTCTTCTCCTGGAACAAAAAACATCTCATCTGTCAGCCACTCACTGACTCAGATACAATGCTGTGTTACTTAAAATGTCGAACATCACAGGGAAATACTGTTCTATTTTAAACCCTGTGATGCTTTTACCCACTGAGGACAATGGTGAGCCTCACTGTTGTGTGTTCACCATTTCCCAGATTTGTTCACCTTGCTCTGATCTCCACGAGGTTGCTTTGGAAAACCCAGACTTGGTGCTTTTTGTGGATGGCTCCACTTCCAAAAAAAAAAAAAACCAAGCAAAGAAAGCCCCAGACTCAGGTAAGAACCTTGTTGCTTTTGCAGTGGTCTCTGCTCATGAAACCCTTGTTTCAGGGTCACTTCCAAGTCACATTTTGGCACAGGCTGCTGAACTAGTGGCATTCACAGAGGCCTGTAAATTTGCAGAAGGTAAGACAGTGACTATATTCACAGACTGTAGGTATGCTTTTGGAGTAGCATGCAATTTTAGTACACTGTGGAAACATCGTGGATTTCTAACATCTACAGGTAAACCTATAGCACATCACACACTCATCAAAGAACTGTTAGGTGCCATTTTAATCCCTAAGCAGGTTGCCATTTGTAAATGTGATGCCATATTAACTCGACTGATCCTGTCTCCGCAGGTAATGCTGCTGCCGATGCAACTGCTAAAGCAACTGCTTCCAAGAGTTCCCCATTTGCGCTTGCGTTAACCCTAATTGTGTCTCAGAATCCTCTTTCCAGGTTTGCTATGCTGGAGCAGGTTCAGTTACCAGCTACATCACCAGAGATAGCACACTGAGAAAAAGCCAGTTGTGTCAAACATAATGGGGTGTGGTATGGTCCTCATACCAGGCCAGGTCATGTGGGAATGCCCTGCCTCCCTAGTTGTTATTTCCCCATGTTTGCTAAGTTGATACATGGGTGGGACCATGTATCCAAAGGAGGATGATGAGCTATATGGCTAAGTAATTGTTCACAAAGGGGTTTTCAATTTTCTCCCAAAAATGTTGTGAAAAAAACAAGACACCACTGTGCCTATCACCCAGCAAATGCCAGTGCAGTAGAAAGAGAGAATGGCACAGTGAAGAACAAATTGGCCAAATGCTGTGAAGATACGGGCCTGAATTGGGTAAATGCCCTCCCTATTGTGCTGTTTCACATGAGAACATCCACAAGAATGAAAAACAATGTCAGCCCCTTTGAAATTCTTTTTGGCAGGCCACCCAACACTGGTGTGAACAGGGCCTAAACCACAAGGCCTAACTGTGTTGTGTGAAGCTCAAATGTTGTGTTATTGTATGGATCTCTTCTCTGCTTCCGCAATCACAAGCAGGTGAAGGATGCACTTCCAGTCCCACCGTCCAGACCGCTATATGATTAGAAGCCTAGCAATTGGTGATTACACTGCTAGGAGGAACAGAGGAGGATGAAGAGGAACCATCGGAGAAGAAAGAGAAAGAGAGCAGTGAGTAAGTGAAGCTAGTGGGTTGTCACAGAGTTTCAGTGAGGTGGGAAGAGTGCGAAAGGGCATGCTTGCACTCGGAGCACCAAAATACATCAAGAATAGTGAAGTGTCACCCCCTAACAGCACCTATCAGTATTTCTCCATCTGAGGATACTTGAGAGATATGGTGATGAAGATGATGCATGCTGTCATGGAAAGTTACCAGATGGTGAAGATGGACTGGCCTCCAAGACCATATGAGAATTATAACCCCCCTTTCTTGAATGTGGATGATTATGAACTATAGATATTTTTGTTTATGCTTATTGCTGGCTGAAGAAATAACACAGTAGTTATGTTTGATTTGTATAATGTGAATCTGCATATTTTCCTATTTGTTCATTTGCGTAGAGATGCCAATGTCTCACAAAACCAGCAGTATAATCGTTTCCATTTACATGTTAATGAAGTGCGTGTTGAAAACCTGAGTAGGAGGGACAGGAAACATAAAAGATGTATTAGGGAAAGTCTCCTGCTTTATTACAGTTATCAAAAAAATTGAGAAAAGGGGGAATGTGTAGAGGTAAATATATTTTTTTAGAGAATTTATAATTTTTAGAGAGTAGTAATTTTTGGTAAGTTTCAGAGACACTGTGTCTCATGTTTGTATAAGATGAAGAATGTTGTTTTTGTGTCACACTGTTCTATTTTGCAAGGTTATTGTAAGTTTTCATACATAGCAGAGATAAAGATCGCCCAGAAGATGCCCCTGGCCAAGAAAGGAGATAACAGGGTAACATCTGATATGTCAGTCATGTTAACCTGTGTAAAACAGAGTGTATAAATAAAGAGGGTGGTCTCTGGGTGAAACGCTTTGTGATTTTCATTGTGGAGAAGCCTGTTCTCACGAGAGTATAATAAACTCATATTCCTGCCTCCTTTTTCCTAACAGCCTCAAGGTGTTGATTTATTACGTTTTTCCACCTATATATACAGTGGGGCAAAAAAGTATTTAGTCAGTCACCAATTGTGCAAGTTCTCCCACTTAAAAAGATGAGAGAGGCCTGTAATTTTCATCATAGGTTTTACCTCAACTATGAGAAACAAAATGAGAAAAAAAAATCCAGAAAATCACATTGTCTGATTTTTAAAGAATTTATTTGCAAATTATGGTGGAAAACAAGTATTTGATCAGGAACAAAAGTGCATCTCAATACTTTGTTATATACCCTTTGTTGGCAGTGACAGAGGTCAAACGTTTTCTGTAAGTCTTCACAAGGTTTTCACACACTGTTGCTGGTATTCTGGCCCATTCCTCCATGCAGATCTCCTCTAGAGCAGTGATGTTTTGGGGCTGTCGCTGGGCAACATGGACTTTCAACTCCCTCCAAAGATTTTCTATGGGGTTGAGATCTGGAGACTGGCTAGGCCACTCCAGGACCTTGAAATGCTTCTTACGAAGCCACTCCTTCGTTGCCCGGGCGGTGTGTTTGGGATCAATGTCATGCTGAAAGACCCAGCCACGTTTCATCTTCAATGCCCTTGCTGATGGAAGGAGGTTTTCACTCAAAATCTCACGATACACGGCCCCATTCATTCTGTCCTTTACACGGATCAGTCATCCTGGTCCCTTTGCAGAAAAACAGCCCCAAAGCATGATGTTCTATTCTGTTTTCAAAAGTTTATTTAAAAAGTTCTATTTTGGTTTCATCTGACCATATGACATTCTCCCAATCCTCTTCTGGATCATCCAAATGCTCTCTACCAAACTTCAGACGGGCCTGGACATATACTGGCTTAAGCAGGGGGACACGTCTGGCACTGCAGGATTTGAGTCCCTGGCGGCGTAGTGTGTTACTGATGGTAGCCTTTGTTACTTTGGTCCCAGCTCTCTGCAGGTCATTCACTAGATCCTCCCGTGTGGTTCTGGGATTTTTGCTCACTGTTCTTGTGATCATTTTGACCCCACGGGGTGAGATCTTGCATGGAGCCCCAGATTGAGGGAGATTATCAGTGGTCTTGTATGTCTTCCATTTTCTAATAATTGCTCCCACAGTTGATTTCTTCACACCAAGCTGCTTACCTATTGCAGATTCAGTCTTCCCAGCCTGGTGCAGGTCTACAATTGTGTTTCTGGTGTCCTTTGACAGCTCTTTGGTCTTGGCCATAGTGGAGTTTGGAGTGTGACTGTTTGAGGTTGTGGACAGGTGTCTTTTATACTGATAACGAGTTCAAACAGGTGCCATTAATACAGGTAATGAGTGGAGGACAGAGGAGCCTGTTAAAGAAGAAGTTACAGGTCTGTGAGAGCCAGTATTCTTGCTTGTTTGTAGGTGACCAAATACTTATTTTACCGAGGAATTTACCAATTAATTCATTAAAAATCCTACAATGTGATTTCCTGGATTCTTTCCCCCCCATTCTGTCTCACATAGTTGAAGTGTACCTATGATGAAAATTACAGGCCTCTCATCTTTTTAAGTGGGAGAACTTGCACAATTGGTGGCGGACTAAATACTTTTTTGCCCCACTGTATATACAACCCTGATTCCAAAAAAGTTGGGACAAAGTACAAATTGTAAATAAAAACGGAATGCAATAATGTGGAAGTTTCAAAATTCCATATTTTATTCAGAATAGAACACAGATGACATATCAAATGTTTAAACTGAGAAAATGTATCATTTGAAGAGAAAAATTAGGTGATTTTAAATTTCATGACAACAACACATCTCAAAAAAGTTGGGACAAGGCCATGTTTACCACTGTGAGACATCCCCTTTTCTCTTTACAACAGCCTGTAAACATCTGGGGACTGAGGAGACAAGTTGCTCAAGTTTAGGGATAGGAATGTTAACCCATTCTTGTCTAATGTAGGATTCTAGTTGCTCAACTGTCTTAGGTCTTTTTTGTCGGATCTTCTGTTTTATGATGCGCCAAATGTTTTCTTTGGGTGAAAGATCTGGACTGCAGGCTGGCCAGTTCAGTACCCGGACCCTTCTTCTACGCAGCCATGATGCTGTAATTGATGCAGTATGTGGTTTGGCATTGTCATGTTGGAAAATGCAAGGTCTTCCCTGAAAGAGACGTCATCTGGATGGGAGCATATGTTGCTCTAGAACCTGGATATACCTTTCAGCATTGATGGTGTCTTTCCAGATGTGTAAGCTGCCCATGCCACATGCACTAATGCAACCCCATACCATCAGAGATGCAGGCTTCTGAACTGAGCGCTGATAACAACTTGGGTCGTCCTTCTCCCCTTTAGTCCGAATGACACGGCGTCCCTCATCTCATCTCATTATCTCTAGCCGCTTTATCCTTCTACAGGGTCGCAGGCAAGCTGGAGCCTATCCCAGCTGACTACGGGCGAAAGGCGGGGTACACCCTGGACAAGTCGCCAGATCATCACAGGGCTGACACATAGACACAGACAACCATTCACACTCACATTCACACCTACGGTCAATTTAGAGTCACCAGTCAACCTAACCTGCATGTCTTTGGACTGTGGGGGAAACCGGAGCACCCGGAGGAAATCCACGCGGACACGGGGAGAACATGCAAACTCCACACAGAAAGGCCCTCGCCGGCCCCGGGGCTCGAACCCAGGACCTTCTTGCTGTGAGGCGACAGCGCTAACCACTACACCACCGTGCCGCCCCCACGGCGTCCCTGATTTCCAAAAAGAATTTCAAATTTTGATTCGTCTGACCACAGAACAGTTTTCCACTTTGCCACAGTCCATTTTAAATGAGCCTTGGCCCAGAGAAGACATCTGCACTTCTGGATTATGTTTAGATATGGCTTCTTCTTTGAACTATAGAGTTTTAGCTGGCAATGGCGGATGGCACGGTGAATTGTGTTCACAGATAATGTTCTCTGGAAATATTCCTGAGCCCATTTTGTGATTTCCAATACAGAAGCATGCCTGTATGTGATGCAGTGCCATCTAAGGGCCCGAAGATCACGGGCACCCAGTATGGTTTTCCGGCCTTGACCCTTACGCACAGAGATTCTTCCAGATTCTCTGAATCTTTTGATGATATTATGCACTGTAGATGATGATATGTTCAAACTCTTTGCAATTTTACACTGTCGAACTCCTTTCTGATATTGCTCCACTATTTGTCGGCACAGAATTAGGGGGATTGGTGATCCTCTTCCCATCTTTACTTCTGAGAGCCGCTGCCACTCCAAAATGCTTTTTTTATACCCAGTCATTTTAATGACCTATTGCCAATTGACCTAATGAGTTGCAATTTGGTCCTCCAGCTGTTCCTTTTTTTGTACCTTTAAGTTTTTCAGCCTCTTATTGCCCCTGTCCCAACTTTTTTGAGATGTGTTGCTGTTGTGAAATTTCAAATGAGTCAATATTTGGCATGAAATTTCAAAATGTCTCACTTTTGACATTTGATATGTTGTCTATGTTCTATTGTGAATACAATATCAGTTTTTGAGGTTTGTAAATTATTGCATTCCGTTTTTATTTACAATTTGTACTTTGTCCCAACTTTTTTGGAATCGGGGTTGTATATATAGCCCTGTGATGACCTGGCGACTTGTCCAGGGTGTACCCCACCTTTCGCCCATAGTCAGCTGGGATAGGCTCCAGCTTGCTTGTGACCCTGTGGAAGGATAAAGCGTATTTTTCATATGAGCTACGTCCGGGACATGGAGAACCAAAACTGTGACATAATTAAATAATATTGGCTGGCATTGAGTGATATATCAGATATATTTTAGTGAGCTCGCATGATATTGAACGAGTGGAAGATATCTGATATACCACAAAAAAAGCCAGCCAATATTATTATTATTATTATTATTATTATTATTATTATTATTATTATTATTATTTTACTTTATACAGTATGTACTGAACATTGAATATATGAAATTAAACCTTTTTATAAAATTATGAAAAAAGGAATGTCACAATATTCCAATTGTGTGTGTGTGTCTTTGTGTGTGTGTGTGTGTGTGTGAGAGAGAGAGAGAGAGAGAGAGAGAGAGAGAGAGAGATTATTAAATAGAAACCACCAAAATACCTGTCCCAACTTAGGTTCTCTTTTTTTGATTTGTTTTTTTTTCATTAAATATGTTGTTGGTAGGTGGCACGGTGGTGTAGTGGTTAGCACTGTCGCCTCATAGCAAGAAGATCCTGGGTTTGAGCCCAGGGGCTGGCAAGGGCCTTTCTGTGTGGAGTTTGCATGTTCTTCCCGTGTCTGTGTGGGTTTCCTCCAGGTGCTCTGGTTTCCCCATCTTCCAAAGACATCCAAGTTAGGTTAATTGGTGGCTCTAAATTGATCATAGATGTGAATGGTTGTTTGCCGCTGTGTGTCAGCCCTGTGATGATCTGGTGACTTGTTCAGGGTGTACCCTGCCTCTCGCCCATAGTCAGCAGGGATAGGCTCCAGCTTGCCTGCGACCCTGTAGAACAGGATAAGCGGCTACAGATAATGGATGGATTTTGTTGGTAAATTTGGCTTTCTGTATTAAAGTAATTGGAGTAAGTATTTGGAATAATAAAGTAATTGGAGTAAGTGGGCCCTGCTCAACATCAATGGCAGGAAGGCGACTGGTCCGGACAGGGTCCCAGGATGTGTTCTAAAAGCATGTGCACACCAGCTGGCGGCTGTTTTCACTGACATATTCAACAAGTCACTGAATGAGACCATAGTCCCCTCCTGCTTTAAAGCTGCAACAATCATCCCCGTCCCAAAGCGCTCAGCAGTCACATGATTGAATGATTATCGGCCTGTTGCACTAACACCGATAACCATGAAATGCTTTGAAAGACTGGTGATGAACTACATTAAAGCCTCCGTCCCTGCTGACCTGGACCAGTACCAGTTTGCCTACAAAACCAACAGGTGCACTGAGGACACCATCTCCCTCATGCTCCACACTGTACTGACTCACCTGGAGAACCCTGACACCTATGTGAGGATACTATTCGTTGACTTCAGCTCGGTCTTCAACGCTGTCAATCTGAGCAAGCTGGTCAACAATCTGCTGTCTCTGGGCCTGGACCACCACCTCTGTAGCTGGATTAAGGACTTTCTCTCCAACAGACCACAGCATGTGAGACTTGGAGACCTCATCTCATCCAACACCATCTGGCAACCCCCAAGGCTGTGTTCTTAGTCCACTCCTTTACTCACTCTTCATGCAGGACTGTTTTCCCATTCATAACTCAAACCAAATATACAAGTTTGCAGATAAAACAGCTGTGGTGGGGTTGATAACCAACAATGATGAGGCAGCCTACAGAGAGGAAGTTCAGGCCCTCACATCTTGGTGTCAGAACAATGACTTGCTCCTCAACACCAACAAAACAAAGGAGCTTGTCATTGACTTCAGAAAATGACAGATAAACCAAATGCCAGTCTGGTGATCTCTGGAGAGGAGGTGGAACAGGTGGGGGGTTTCAAGTACCTCGGTGTTCACTTCTCAGAGGACGTGACATGGGGAGTGAACACCAGAGAGGTGTTGAAGAAGGCCCAGCAGAGACTCTTCTTCCTGCAATCCCTGAGGAAAACTGGGCTCTCACAAAAGCTCCTCACCAACTTCTACCAGTGCACCATACAAAGTGTTCTGAGCTATGGATGCATAGTGTGGTTCTCCAGCTGCACCTCAGAGGAGAGGAAAGATCTGCAGCGGATCATCAGGACTGCATCTAAAATTATTGGTACCTCTCTCCAATCCCTGGAACAGATCTACTCTGCCAGGCTGAGAAACAGAGCCACAAAGATGAGGACTGACTGCACTCACCCCGGACAATGTCTTTTTGACACCCTTCCCTCTGGCAGGCTTAGGGTCATAAAGTCACAAACAGCAAGACACAAAAATAGCTTCTTCCTCAGGGCTGTAAAAGCTCTGCTGGAGGCCTGATCCGGACTTGGACTCACACTCTGCACCTTACTGTGTTTGGCTACATTAAATAATTACATACTACAATTTATATTGCTGCTTAGATGCCATTATGCTGCTTTTAAAATGTTATGTGTGAGTGTGTATATATATATATATATATATATATATATATATATATATATATATATATATATATATATAAAACCCTGATTCCAAAAAAGTTGGGACAAAGAACAAATTGTAAATTAAAATGGAATGCAATAATTTACAAATCTCAAAAACTGATATTGTATTCACAATAGAACACAGACAACATATCAAATGTCGAAAGTGAGACATTTTGAAATTTCATGCCAAATATTGGCTCATTTGAAATTTCATGACAGCAACACATCTCAAAAAAGTTGGGACAGGGACAATAAGAGGCTGGAAAAGTTAAAAGTACAAAAAAGGAATGGCTGGAGGACCAAATTGCAACTCATTAGGTCAATTGGCAATAGGTCATTAACATGACTGGCTATAAAAAGAGCATCTTGGAGTAGCAGCGGCTCTCAGAAGTAAAGATGGGAAGAGGATCACCAATCCCCCTAATTCTACGCCGACAAATAGTGGAGCAATATCAGAAAGGAGTTCGACAGTGTAAAATTGCAAAGAGTTTGAACATATCATCTCCAGTGCATAATATCATCAAAAGATTCAGAGAATCTGGAAGAATCTCTGTGCGTAAGGGTCAAGGCCGGAAAACCATGCTGGGTGCCCGTGATCTTTGGGCCCTTAGACGGCACTGCATCACATACAGGCATGCTTCTGTATTGGAAATCACAAAATGGGCTCAGGAATATTTCCAGAGAACATTATCTGTGAACACAATTCACCGTGCCATCCGACATTGCCAGCTAAAACTCTATAGTTCAAAGAAGAAGCCGTATCTAAACATGATCCAGAAGCACAGATGTCTTCTCTGGGCCAAGGCTCATTTGAAATGGACTGTGGCAAAGTGGAAAACTGTTCTGTGGTCAGACGAATCAAAATTTGAAGTTCTTTATGGAAATCAGGGACGCCGTGTCATTCGGACTAAAGAGGAGAAGGATGACCCAAGTTGTTATCAGTGCTCAGTTCAGAAGTCTGCATCTCTGATGGTATGGGGTTGCATTACTGTGTGTGGCATGGGCAGCTTACACATCTGGAAAGACACCATCAATGCTGAAAGGTATATCCAGGTTCTAGAGCAATATATGCTCCCATCCAGACAACATGTCTTTCAGGGAAGACCTTGCATTTCCCAACATGACAATGCCAAACCACATACTGCATCAATTACAGCATCATGGCTGCGTAGAAGAAGGGTCCGGGTACTGAACTGGCCAGCCTGCAGTCCAGATCTTTCACCCATAGAAAACATTTGGTGCATCATAAAACGGAAGATACGACAAAAAAGACCTAAGACAGTTGAGCAACTAGAATACTACATTAGACAAGAATGGGTAAACATTCCTATCCCTAAACTTGAGCAACTTGTCTCCTCAGTCCCCAGACGTTTACAGACTGTTGTAAAGAGAAAAGGGGATGTCTCACAGTGGTAAACATGGCCTTGTCCCAACTTTTTTGAGATGTGTTGTTGTCATGAAATTTAAAATCACCTAATTTTTCTCTTTAAATGATACATTTTCTCAGTTTAAACATTTGATGTCATCTATGTTTTATTCTGAATAAAATATGGAATTTTGAAACTTCCACATCATTGCATTCCATTTTTATTGACAATTTGTACTTTGTCCCAACTTTTTTGGAATCGGGGTTGTATATATATATATATATATATATATATATATATATATATATATATTTTTATTGATACGCTGCTGTGGTCTGAGCCCTCAAACAGTGTTTCGTTGTATAGTAATGTGCAATGACAATAAAGAATCAATCAATCAATCGATCGATCAATCAATCAATATAGAAAATTCTAAAAGGTTCACAAACTTTCAAGCACCACTGTAGCTTTTATATTAGTTGGGTTGTTTTCAGGGTTTTTGGACTTGTACCATTTTTATTGTTAGAACTTTGACTTTGTACATGTACATTGGATTGACAGAACATTGAATTACATTCACTCAGAATCAGCATTCAATATAAGTTACACCCCTGTTCTTAACTTTTTGTAAATTCTGTAATTGTTCCATTGGATGTGTCTGTATAATAATAATAATAATAATAATAATAATAATAATAATAATGGCTTTTCATGGTATATCATATATATTCCATTCAGCTAGCATGATATTGAACTCGTCTTTGACTCGTTCAATATCATGCTTGCTGAATGGAATATAACTGATATACCACAAAAAAGCCATCCAATATTATTTAAATAGTACAGTCACCATGTAGTTTTCTTTACTCATCTCCAGAAGACCCACCTTTACCAACATTCACTAATCTAATAATTTGATTCAAAATTCAAGATCCTGAAGCTGTCCATACTTAATTTTTTAGAAGAGACTGTTACCAATTTGTAAAACATTAGAGATTTTCTAAATGTTATATATTTTTTCTTGCTGTATGAAATTAATTACAGAATGTCACTTCATCCAACATCTTCATATGTACCCTTTTTTTCATCTACTCCGTTCATACAGTCTTCGAATACGTTAATTTGATACAATTACCAAAGATGATGTTAAAATGGGGCGGCACGGTGGTGTAGTGGTTAGCATTGTTGCCTCACAGCAAGGAGGTTCTGGGTTCAAGCCCAGTGGCCGACGGGGCCTTTCTGTGTGGAGTTTGCATGTTCTCCCTGTGTCCGCGTGGGTTTCCTCCAGGTGCTCTGGTTTCCCCCACAGTCCAAAGACATGCAGGTTAGGTTAACTGGCGACTCTAAATTGACCGTAGGTGTGAATGGTTGTCTGTGTCTATGTGTCAGCCCTGTGATGACCTGGCGACTTGTCCAGGGTGTACCCCGCCTTTTGCCCGTAGTCAGCTGGGATAGGCTCCAGCTTGCCCTCGACCCTGTAGGACAGGATAAAGCAGCTACAGATAATGGATGGATGTTAAAAATGGTTCCAGTTGGTTTTGACAAAGTGTATGTTTTGCTTCTTTATATTACAGTATGGGCGGCACGGTGGTGTAGTGGTTAGCGCTGTCGTCTCACAGCAAGAAGGTCCGGGTTCGAACCCCGTGGCTGGCGAGGGCCTTTCTGTGCAGAGTTTGCATGTTCTCCCCGTGTCCGCGTGGGTTTCCTCCGGGTGCTCCGGTTTCCCCCACAGTCCAAAGACATGCAGGTTAGGTTAACTGGCGACTCTAAATTGACCGTAGGTGTGAATGTGAGTGTGAATGGTTGTCTGTGTCTATGTGTCAGCCCTGTGATGACCTGGCAACTTGTCCAGGGTGTACCCCGCCTTTCGCCCGTAGTCAGCTGGGATAGGCTCCAGCTTGCCTGCGACCCTGTAGAACAGGATAAAGCTGCTAGAGATGATGAGATGAGATTTAAATGGTCAACACGTTGAGGTCTATATCATGTATTAAAGTTTAGAAGTTTGTCTTACTAAAACTGAACTGATATATCTAAATTCCCAACTATGTCAATAAGGAAATACAACACTGTGCCTGAACAGTACGCCAAAAGGCTTTGTCTGTGCTGTCATGATGGCTTATGTAATTTACTTTTCAGAACTGTAGGAGGCCATTCAAGACGTGTTCATTTCCCTTTCATGCTCCTCCTTCAATAAGGTTGAAAAACGATGAATTTTCTCTTCGATACATAAAGTAGCAGGATCTAAAACGTAGTGGGTTACAGCTACGAGTTTATGACAATATCGGAATTACGAATATAATATATTGGAATACGAATATATTATATACAAATATAATATATCGACAATATCGGAATTACGAAAGCTCTGCAGTTGACGCATTTAGACACTGGCAAGCCCTTTTCAAACGATATATAAGTCGATAGGATCAATCTGCGCACATGTGGATTTAGTGAACTCCTTGGATTTTGCGTGTGAGGCATCGGTATTTTTCTGTTCACACTTTTTCTTCTTCTTGTGTGTGTGTGTGTGTGTGTTCTGAATAACGTTTGTCTGCTGTATAACTTCGTTTGTCCATTTTTTTTCTCCTTTTCGCTTTTTCTCTAGGTTTCCCTATAAATATATTTATACGATTTTATAAAACGTAAACTAAATGAATATTTTTTTGGGTTGAACATAAATGTGTTTTGTAATTTTTTTTTCTCAGAGGATAATTAGACTTTTGGGGGACTTTATTTTAAACAGTTAGATGGATTTAAAAAAAAAAAAAAACTATCCTTGCTGAGGATTTCCTCCAGTCTGTACATCCTTTCTTGATAAGTCGATGAAACAAATCAACGTGCCACATCTGGCAGCGACATCCATCGACATTATTAATATTGCATGACGTATTATTTTCTCAATATTGTAATTAGAACGCAACTTGAATAAGTGGTTAATATTCATCCTAGAATGCTGAATATTTGATGAATTCTAATTTGAAAAAATCTGTTATTTTAAGGAGTTATGATACTCAGGACAATTCATATCTTGCTACCAATGCTGTTTCTACACACAACAGCAATACCACAAGGTAAATCCATAACATAATTATTTTCTCCATCATTATGACAAAAAAAATCTAAAATTATTTTTCCATTATGAAAAGAAACATTTCCTTTATTTTGACATAATTGTCATATAGTTTATATATCTATATCTATCTATATAGTGTATATATATATGAGAGAGAGTTATTATATAAAATCGAGTCATACATGAGCTGATAGCCGACGAGGCATGTAGCGCCAGGTTTGCTATAAGCCGTGTATAACGAGATTTAGTGGAATAACTGTTTTATCCTATCCACATTCACTGGATTTTGAGAAACAGATAATTTTTATTTTTATTTTTTGTAAATTCGATCAATCAAAATTTTACACAAAATGTCTGACAAAATAATTTTTGTCAGACATAGTATATATATGTACGTAAGAATGTATCTTTTTTATTTTTTCAAGAATTATTATTATAGCATTTTTCAGAAATTGCTACTGTTATTTCACCGGTTTATTTACATTCTAAGTGGAAATGATTTTGTCGGGTGTTTTGTGTCAAGTTTTTGTTTCTTGAATTTGCAAAACATAAAAATAAAAATGCTCTGTTTCTCAAAATCCGGTGAATGTGGAAAAAATAAAACAGTTATTCCACTCAATCCCATCATACAACCCCGATTCCAAACAAGTTGGGACAAAGTACAAATTGTAAATAAAAATGGAATGCAATAATTTACAAATCTCAAAAACTGATATTGTATTCACAATAGAACATAGACAACATATCAAATGTTGAAAATGAGACATTTTGAAATTTCATGCCAAATATTGGCTCATTTGAAATTTCATGACAGCAACACATCTCAAAAAAGTTGGGACGGGGCAATAAGAGGCTGGAAAACTTAAAGGTACAAAAAAGGAACAGCTGGAGGACCAAATTGCAACTCATTAGGTCAATTGGCAATAGGTCATTAACATGACTGGGTATAAAAAGAGCATCTTGGAGTGGCAGCAGCTCTCAGAAGTAAAGATGGGAAGAGGATCACCAATCCCCCTAATTCTACGCCGACAAATAGTGGAGCAATATCAGAAAGGAGTTTGACAGTGTAAAATTGCAAAGAGTTTGAACATATCATCTACAGTGCATAATATCATCAAAAGATTCAGAGAATCTGGAAGAATCTCTGTGTGTAAGGGTCAAGGCCGGAAAACCATACTGGGTGCCCGTGATCTTCGGGCCCTTAGACGGCACTGCATCACATACAGGCATGCTTCTGTATTGGAAATCACAAAATGGGCTCAGGAATATTTCCAGAGAACATTATCTGTGAACACAATTCACCATGCCAGCCGCCGTTGCCAGCTAAAACTCTATAGTTCAAAGAAGAAGTCATATCTAAACATGATCCAGAAGCGCAGACGTCTTCTCTGGGCCAAAGCTCATTTAAAATGGACTATAGCAAAGTGGAAAACTGTTCTGTGGTCAGACGAATCAAAATTTGAAGTTCTTTATGGAAATCAGGGACACTGTGTCATTTGGACTAAAGAGGAGAAGGACCCCCTCCTAGAACTGCCACCTTATTGTGGTGGAGGGGTTTGTGTGCTTGAATGATCCTAGGAGCTATGTTGTCGGGGGCATTATGCCCCTGTTAGGGTTTCCCAAGGCAGACAGGTCCTAGGTGACAGGCCAGACCAAGAGCAGTTCACCAAAAAACCCCTATGGAGAAAAAATCCAGGACCGTGACGTCGCCCGGTAGGACGCAGCCGGGGCCCCACCCTGGAGCCAGGCCCGGGGTTGGGGCTCGTATGCGAGTGCTTGGTGGCCGGGCCTTTGCCCATGGGGCCCGGCCGGGCTCAGCCCGAAGAGGTGACGTGGGCCCGACCTCCTGTGGGTTCACCACCCACAGAGGTAGCAGTAGGGGGCTGGTGCAGTGTGGATTGGGTGGCAGTCGAAGGCAGGGGCCTCGACGACCTGATCCCCGGACACAGCGGCTGGCTGTTGGGACATGGAATGTCACTTCGCTGGGGGGGAAGGAGCCTGAGCTTGTGCGGGAGGTTGAGAGGTACCGGCTAGAGATAGTCGGGCTCACCTCCACGCACAGCTTGGGCTCTGGAACCCAGCTCCTCGAGAGGGGCTGGACTTTCCACTTCTCTGGAGTCGCCCGTGGTGAGCGGCGGCGGGCTGGTGTGGGCTTCCTTATAGCTCCCCAGCTCAGCCGCCATGTGTTGGAGTTTACCCCAGTGAACGAGAGGGTCGCCTCTCTGCGCCTTCGGATTGGGGAGAGGGCTCTTGCTGTTGTTTGTGCCTACGGGCCAAATAGCAGTATAGAGTATCCAGCCTTCTTGGAGTCCCTGGGAGAGGTACTGAGGGGTGCTCAGACTGGGGACTCCATTGTGCTACTGGGGGACTTCAATGCTCACGTGGGCGATGACAGTGACACCTGGAGGGGCGTGGTTGGGAGGAACGGCCTCCCCGATCTGAACCCGAGTGGTGTTTTCTTATTGGACTTCTGTGCTAGTCACAGTTTGTCCATAACGAACACCATGTTCGAGCATAGGGGTGTCCATAAGTGCACGTGGCACCAGGACACCTTAGGTCGGAGGTCGATGATCGACTTTGTAGTCGTGTCATCTGATCTCCGACCCTATGTCTTGGACACTCGGGTGAAGAGAGGGGCTGAGTTGTCAACTGATCACCACCTGGTGGTGAGTTGGATCCGCTGGCGGAGGAGGAAGCTGGACAGACCTGGCAGGCCCAAACGTATGGTGAGGGTCTGCTGGGAACGTCTGGCCGAGCACTCTGTTGGGGAGGTCTTTAACTCCCACCTCCGGGAGAGCTTTTCCCAGCTTCCGAGGGAGGCGGGGGACATTGAGTCTGAGTGGACCATGTTCTCTACCTCCATTGTGGATGCAGCTGTTCGGAGCTGTGGCCGCAAGGTCTCCGGTGCCTGTCGTGGCGGCAATCCCCGAACCCGGTGGTGGACACCGGAAGTAAGGGATGCCGTCAAGCTGAAGAAGGAGTCCTATCGGGCCATGTTGACCTCCAGGACTCCTGAGGCAGCCGACGGGTATCGGCAGGCCAGGCGTGCTGCAGCTCGGGCAGTTGCGGAGGCAAAAACTCGGAACTGGGAGGAGTTCGGGGAGGCCATGGAGAAGGACTATCGGTCGGCCTCGAAGAAATTCTGGCAAACCGTCCGGCGCCTCAGGAGGGGGAAGCAGTACTCTGCCAACACTGTTTACAGTGCGGGTGGGGAGCTGTTGACCTCGACTGGGGACATTGTCGGGCGGTGGAAGGAATACTTTGAGGATCTCCTCAATCCCACCGTCATGTCTTCCACTGAAGAGACTGAGGCTGATGACTCAGAGGTGGACTCGTCCATTACCCAAGCCGAAGTCACTGAGGTGGTTTGCAAGCTCCTCGGTGGCAAGGCACCGGGGGTGGATGAGATCCGCCCTGAGTATCTCAAGTCTCTGGATGTTGTGGGGCTGTCTTGGTTGACACGCCTCTGCAACATCGCGTGGCGGTCGGGGACAGTGCCTCTGGAGTGGCAGACTGGGGTGGTGGTCCCTCTTTTTAAGAAAGGGGACCGGAGAGTGTGCTCCAATTATAGGGGAATCACACTTCTCAGCCTCCCAGGGAAAGTTTACTCCAGGGTACTGGAGAGGAGAATTCGACCAATAGTCGAACCTTGGATCCAGGAGGAACAATGCGGTTTTTGTCCTGGTCGCGGAACACTGGACCAGCTCTATACCCTTCATAGGGTGCTCGAGGGTTCATGGGAGTTTGCCCAACCAGTCCACATGTGCTTTGTGGATCTGGAGAAGGCATTCGACCGTGTCCCCCATGGTATTCTGTGGGGGGTGCTTCGGGAGTATGGGGTTCGGGGCTCTTTGCTAAGGGCTGTCCGGTCCCTGTACGAACGGAGCAGGAGTCTGGTTCGCATTGCCGGCAGTAAGTCAGACCTGTTCCCAGTGCATGTTGGACTCCGTCAGGGCTGCCCTTTGTCACCGGTTCTGTTCATAATTTTTATGGACAGAATTTCTAGGCGCAGCCAGGGGCCGGAAGGAATCCTGTTTGGGAACCACAGGATTTCATCTTTGCTTTTTGCGGATGATGTTGTCCTGTTGGCTTCTTCAAACCAGGACCTTCAGCATGCACTGGGGCGGTTTGCAGTCGAGTGTGAAGCGGCTGGGATGAGAATCAGCACCTCCAAGTCCGAGGCCATGGTTCTCGACCGGAAAAGGGTGGCTTGCCCTCTCCAGGTTGGTGGAGAAGTCCTGCCTCAAGTGGAGGAGTTTAAGTATCTCGGGATCTTGTTCACGAGTGAGGGAAGGATGGAGCGTGAGATCGACAGGCGGATCGGTGCAGCCTCCGCAGTGATGCGGTCGCTTTACCGGTCCGTCGTGGTGAAGAAGGAGCTGAGCCAAAAGGCAAAGCTCTCAATTTACCGGTCAATCTACGTTCCTACTCTCACCTATGGTCATGAGCTTTGGGTAATGACAGAAAGAACAAGATCGCGGATACGAGCGGCTGAAATGAGTTTCCTTCGCAGGGTGGCTGGGCGCTCCCTTAGAGATAGGGTGAGAAGCACAGTCACTCGGGAGGAGCTCGGAGTAGAGCCGCTGCTCCTCCACATCGAGAGGAACCAGCTGAGGTGGCTCGGGCATCTTTTTCGGATGCCTCCTGGACGCCTCCCTGGGGAGGTGTTCCAGGCATGTCCCCCTGGGAGGAGGCCCCGGGGAAGACCCAGGACACGCTGGAGGGACTATGTCTCTCGGCTGGCCTGGGAACGCCTCGGTGTTCTTCCCGAGGAGCTGGCCGAGGTGTCTGGGGAAAGGGAAGTTTGGGCTTCCATGCTTAGACTGCTGCCTCTGCGACCCGGTCCTGGATAAGCGGAAGAAGACGAGACGAGACGAGGAGAAGGACGACCCAAGTTGTTATCAGCGCTCAGTTCAGAAGCCTGCATCTCTGATGGTATGGGGTTGCATTAGTGCATGTGGCATGGGCAGCTTACACATCTGGAAAGACACCATCAATGCTGAAAGGTATATCCAGGTTCTAGAGCAACATATGCTCCCATCCAGACGACGTCTCTTTCAGGGAAGACCTTGCATTTTCCAGCATGACAATGCCAAACCACATACTGCATCAATTACAGCATCATGGCTGCATAGAAGAAGGGTCCGGGTACTGAACTGGCCAGCCTGCAGTCCAGATCTTTCACCCATAGAAAACATTTGGCGCATCATAAAACGGAAGATCCGACAAAAAAGACCTAAGACAGTTGAGCAACTAGAATCCTACATTAGACAAGAATGGGTTAACATTCCCATCCCTAAACTTGAGCAACTTGTCTCCTCAGTCCCCAGACGTTTACAGACTGTTGTAAAGAGAAAAGGGGATGTCTCACAGTGGTAAACATGGCCTTGTCCCAACTTTTTTGAGATGTGTTGTTGTCATGAAATTTAAAATCACCTAATTTTTCTCTTTAAATGATACATTTTCTCAGTTTAAACATTTGATATGTCATCTGTGTTCTATTCTGAATAAAATATGGAATTTGAAACTTCCACATCATTGCATTCTGTTTTTATTTACAATTTGTACTTTGTCCCAACTTTTTTGGAATCGGGGTTGTACATTGCTTATAGTCAGCTCAGTGCTACGCGCCTCATTGGCTATCAGCTCATGGACAATTCAATTTTGTGAAATAACTGTTTATATATATATATAAGTGCAACATACTGTATATCAGTGATTTTTAGAGGTTTAGAATGATTTTACTGTTTTCATGATGAGCTGTTGAGCTCATATATTGACGCATTGCTTCAATAATGTTACTGACTACCAGTAAATAGTAATTGAATTACATTACTCCCAAGGAGGCCAAGTGGATGATGAATCCAGTTTTAACTTGTTTGAAATCAGCAACATCAACAGAAAGACGATTGGTGCTAAAGTCTTCAAGGGTCATGACTGGGATTCTCCAGTGTACCGTTTCATCCGCTTTGACCGCATTCCTCCAGTCACTACGCCAGTCCTCCAGCAACTCCTAAGACAGATCCAGAACAACGACGGCTTTGTGTTTGTGGCTTCCATACGTCAGGATCAATCTTCTCGTGGTACCCTTGTGGGCTTAGAAGGTTTTGGTGGCCAACGTCATTTCGAAATAATCTCTAATGGTTATGCCAACAGTCTGGACCTAGTGTACTGGGTGGATGGCTCCCAGAATGTAATGTCCTTTGAGGATGTGGATCTATCAGACTCACAGTGGAAGAATATCACATTGCATGTACATGGAGAGAATGCCAACCTCTACGTGGACTGCAGCCTTATTGATAGCGTCACCCTGGATGAATCTTTTTATGACCACTTGCAAGTCGAAGGCAGCCGCATGTATGTGGCCAAGGGATCTAACAGGGAGAGCCACTTTAGGGTAAGAGACATTTCTCCAATGCTCAGATCATGTATTTCCTCCAAGACATTTTTTTTGTGAAGTCTAATGATGACCCTTTGTCTAACAATGACCCTTTATGTTTTGTTGGGTTTTTTTTTGCTGCTACTTCATTCATTCATTCATTCATTCATTCATGTTTTTCTTGGTTAGAATTAATGTGAATCTGGAGCTTATTCTGGGAACAGTGGGTGGGAGAACACACCCACCCCAGATGAGACACCAGTCTAATGCAGAGCATATTACCTTGATTTGTTACTATTTATTCCAGACTTGAATTAATCAACCTGCATTTGAAATCTCGAGAAGCATTTTCTCATTCTCATCTGGCCAACCAGTTTACCACATGGATATATTCCTCATTATTTCTATGTTGCTACAGTGAAGACAGAATTGTATTCAAATCCTTCAGGTTTTGCTCACTTTACGGTGTTATAGATTTTATTTAAAATGGATCCATTGACTTTTTTGGCCAAAAAGCTCAAACAAAAATCCAAGATTTTAATTTTTTTTTTTTCAAATTTATAAAATATATTTTACTTCTATAAATATTCAGATCCTTTATGCAGTCCTTTGTAGAAAAACATTTTACAGCAGCATTTACAGCTTAACATCATCTTCAGTAAGTCTGTATCAGCTTTTTGCACCTGTATTTGGGCAATGTCTTCCATTCTTCCTGGCAGAGCCACTCAGGTTCCATCTGATTTGGATGGGGAGCATGTGTGATCTGTCATATTCAGATCACTCCACAGAGATTCTATGGGGTTTGGGTCTAGGCTTTGGGTAGGCCATTCAAAGATATTCCAGAGACTTGTCCCAAAGCCACTGCAGTGTTGCCTTGGTTGTATGCTTTAGGTTGCTGTCATGCCAAAAGGTACATCATCTGATCAGTCTTGCCATTGAGAAGTACCCCCATAGCATGATTCTGGAACCACCATGCTTCACTGATGTTGTGGTATTACCAGTTTATGAGCAGTAACTGGAGGTAGCTCTTGGAGGTCAGCAAAAAAGTTAGATTTTTGTCTCATCCCACTGGAGAATCTTTTTTCCTCATTGTCTCAGAGTCCTTTAAGTGCCTGCCTTTTACTCAGACATGGCCTCCATATTGTCACTCTACAACAAAAGCCTGATTGATGGAGAATTTCTGAGTTGGTTGTTCTTCCAGCAAGTTCTCCGACCTCTGCTGAGGACTAATGAAGCTCTGACATAGACCTACTCTTGCCCAGGTCTATGTCTCATTGCAATTTGATTGTGGATGTCGACAAAGAGTTCCTTGGACTTCATCACTTGGATTTTTATGTGACATGGACTGTGAATTGTGGAACATTAAACACACAAGTTTGTGCCTTGAATGTAGCACAGATGACAATTTGACTGCAGTGAGGTTCTAGAGACAAATGATAATCAAAGCACATGAGAAGGCACATGAGCTTAATTTGGTGTGCTTTAGCCAAGGGTCTGAATACTGAGATATTTTAGTTTCTGAATATGAATACAGTTGCAAGATTTTCTAAAAACATGCATTTACTTTGGGCGGCATGGTGGTGTAGTGGTAAGCACTGTTGCCTCACAGCAAGAAGGTTCTGGGTTCAAGCCCAGTGGCTGACGGGGGCCTTTCTGTGTGGAGTTTGCATGTTCTCCCTGTGTCTGCGTGGGTTTCCTCCGGGTGCTCCAGTTTACCCCACAGTCCAAAGACATGCAGGTTAGGTTGATTGGTGGCTCTAAATTGGCCATCGGTGTGAATGGTTATTTGTCTTTATGTGTCAGCCCTGCAATGATCTTGTGACTTATCCAGGGTGTATGCTGCCTCTTGCCCATTGTCAGCTCGGATAGGCTCCAGCTTGCCCACAACCCTGCACAGGATAAGCAGTTATGGATAATGGATGGATGGATGTGATTGTAGATTGTTGTGTGTAGATTACTGGCCAAGGAAGTACATTTAAATGTACAACTCAACAAAGTATGCAAAAACTGAAAGGATCTGAAGACTTTTGAACCTGCTGTAATGAAAGATTACATATTCACTTATCAGCATTGATGAAGTATTGCTTACTTGCTCACAACATTACATCAAGATCTTACAACTACTACTGGTTTATGCTCCATTCATACTCATCTGTTTCAGGCAATTCTGCTATAGTATATACTTTGAACTTTCTGGAAAGAATGTCTGACAGATTATCTTTGTAGAGAATGTATTATATTTTTCCTGTCCTTAAAAGACTGGCTTATAGTAATGTAGCAGAAAATAATAGAGAATATTGGTGTAATTTCCCCAAATTTCCCCTCCTGGATCTCCTGAATAAAGTCTTTCTTATCTTAATAGCTTACCCCAGGACTAACACCTCTGATATTTTGCAGGGTTTGTTGCAGAATGTTTGTTTCATCTTTGATACACCCATTGAAGATATTCTGAGAAAAAAGGGCTGTGAGATTTCCAAAACTGGTAAGAATGGAGTAACAATGCCTAAAAGATAGAAAAAAAGTTAATGAGATGAACCATTCAGAAACATTTATGAGGATAAGTTAATATGAGGTTATTTACATAATATTATTCTCTTCAAGATTTTTGGGCTTTTAAATAGTCGATAACAGTTTGATCAAGGGAAATGATCAAGTGCTACATAATTCCTTGGCTATTATCATGCAGCTTTCTTCAGTTGTTTTTTTTATCTAAAGATGTATAGTTGTGTTCATGATCAACTCATGCTAAAATTGCAAGCCCTGTATACATTAATTATGCTTGTTTTAACTGATCTTTTTTCTCTGCTGAATTGTCTCTATTCTAAAACTTGTGGGCATTTGCAAAAGTGGGTCACAAAGCCTGTGGATCAGCCAGTTTTATGTCAAGTTTTTTGGAATTGACTGTAGTTGTGAACTATACTGAGGTCAACCACGGTGCACATACTATAAAGAGGTTTTAAAGAATAGTTTTATTTCGAAGAGTTATATTACAATTCTGTGCTATGGCCTTGTTTGGGGAAAATCCACAGAATATTGGAGAGTTCAGATTCCTTTTACTTACCCTTTATATGTGCACATGGATAAACACATATACAGTGAGATCATGAATTGGCAGACTCCATGTGAAGACTTTAAATTGGGCATTATGCCTTGTGGTCCTTTGTTCACACTTGGAGCAAGCTAGGAAAGTCCATACACCCACCCAGCTAAAGTGTCTTTTAATGAAATTCAGAAGGCCTGACTGACTACACAAAGAACTTATACACAGGGCGTTTACAGAAGAGTTATATGTGGTTAACTTAGGACTGAATGTCTCTTTGCATTGAGCATTGGAACTGTGGCTTCCAGTTTCCCTCTGTGAAATATACAGATGTGAAGATTTCCTAAACTTTTATTCATTCAGTGGTCCAGTTTAGCTGTGGACAAAACTAATTGTCAATGGTTGATGTCAGTGTTTCTCATAGATGAACACTACACAACATGTGCAGATTATTAAATAATTGAAAAAAAATCTTTGTCTTTATTTTTGTATTTCAGCACCCTAAAATTAAGAGACTACTTTAGTTTTTTTTTTTTTTCTAAAATCAGCATCTCTGTGTAGGGCAGCCATTTCCTTCCAGTGTCTGTGCTGGAATTCCAACAAAAACACACCTCATTTTACTTAATGAGGTACTGATTAGGTGATCACCTGAACCAAATCTTATTTAACGAGGAAAAGTATAAAAACCACTGCTGTGGTCATCACTATCCTCTTGCAATAGGACCAGTTTGGATAGCAAAAACAGTGCTAGAAGTACCTTAAATTTAATTGGAAGACAAAAATATCTATTTGTCCTACCAAAAGAGTTAAAAAGAAAAGTTTTGAGTGTGAAAAAGAAGGGTTCAATTCTGGCATTACTGGCAGTGATACAGTAAGCATCAGGTTGCTTCCATCCTCAAAAATTCAAAGACAGCAGTTCATAAGAACAAGGTCAAGTGGCATATATTGGGGACAACAAAGTTATAGACTGGCAGAGGGCAAAAACAATTCTCTACATGATGATTGTCAACTACTTTGAATGTCACTCAACAACCCAAGGATGACATCAAGTGACCCACACAAAGAATGGCAAATGGTAGCTGGGGTTAAGTGCATGGCAAGGACAGTTCGAAGCAGACTTCTCTGGGTGAGGTTGAAGTCATGCAAAGCTAGAGAAAAGCCCTTCATCAATAAGAAGCAAAGAAGAGCCAGGCTGAGGTTTGCTGAAGACCATAAGGATTGGACCATCAACTGGCGTAAGGACTGGAGTAAGGTCATATTCTCTGATGGGTCCAATTTCCAGATTTTCCCATCACCTGGTCATTTACTGGTTAGACGGATACCTGAAGAGGCCTACAAACCAGAGTGTCTCACACCCATTGTACAATTTGATGGAGCATTGGCGATGATCTGGGGGTGCTTCAGCAAGGCTGGAATGGGGCAGATTTTTTTTTGTGAAGGACACAGGAATCAAGCCATGTACAAAGTTATCCTGAAAGAAAATTTGCTTCCTTCTGCTCTGACAATGTTCCTTAACTCTGAGGGCTGGGTTTTCCAGCAGGACAATGCTCCATGCCACACAGCCAGGCCAATCAAGGTGTGGATGGAGGACCACAAGATCAAGATCCTGCCATGGTCAGCCCAATCTCCAGACCTGAACCCCAATGAAAACCCCTGGAATGTGATCAAGAGAAAGATGAATGTCACAAGCCATCAAAAAAAAAGAGAAAAAAAGCTGAGCTGATTGAATTTTTGTGTGAGGAGTGGCATAAAGTCACCCAAGAGCAATGTGAAAAACTGGTGGAGAGCATGCCAAGATGCATGAAAGCTGTCAGGGTAATTCCACCAAACATTGATTTCTGAACTCATCCTAAGTTCAAACATTAGTATTGTGTTGTTTAACATTGAATATGATCTTGATTTCTATGCATTATTCAAGGTCTGAAAACACTTCATCCTTTTTATTATTTTGAACAGTTGTCATTCTTTGCAATTAAATGCTCTGAGTGACAATATTTTTATGTGGAATTTGGGGGAAATGCTGTCAGTAGTTCCTGGAATAAAACAAAAATGTTCATGTTCCTCAAACACATCACTATAAATAGTAAAACCAGAGAAACTGTTAACGTCTTTTCTTCTCACTTTCCATTACTGTAGTCAGTCTTTCATGTTCCATTCGCACACTCAGGTCTTCCATTTTTCTCTCCTGTTTCAAATTTATATTCTACAATGCCTTGCACGAATGGGGAAACCCCACCATGTGATGCATGTAGTATCTTGAATTGGGTCATGTTGAAGCAGGCAAAAATAGTGGAGAATTTAGGGCCACGTGGCCCTAAATTAATTAATTGTTCTGGTAAAAAAAAAAAAGACTCATAAAATTGGAAGTCTGTGATTTGAATTCAGTAGCTTTCGGTCCACTAAGCAAAAATAATTGGGTGTCAGGGAAAAAAAAAAATTATGACCTACTCTTGAAAAATCTGGAAGGCTGTCTACCTTTAATTTTTTCCATATACAGTGTGTGTGTGTATATATATATATATATATATATATGTATGTATGTATGTATGTATGTATAATCTATGGGCGTGTGTTTAAATTGGAAATCTCCCAGATGATGCGCAAATGGTAAGCGAGGGTGAAGACATGGAAGTCAGTCCAGCCATCTCCACTAACTTTATCAGACAAGATATGAAGAAAGTGGACATGTGTGAGCACTCTTGTGAGCATCTCAGCTCCATATTGCTGGAGCTCAAAGGACTCCACATTGTGATCAGAAACCTAATGGATGGCCTCCAGAAAGTGGTAAGCTGTTTTCTCTACTTATAGCGAATTATCTTCTTTTAAGTCAGGAGAACTCTCTTGTCTAAATTATGATTTAGTGTCTTCAACCATTCCACAACTGTTTACATGTTTTTGCATGAAGAAAAGAACGAGAATTATAAAAGTAATTTCTTTGTTGTTTGAACAAAATCTATTAACTCATAGCTCCTATTTGTTAGCATATTTTCTCCTGTTGTGGACAAAACATACTAACAAGTTAATATGGTTTGTCCTAGTGTTTACTGTATACATACAGAGACAAACTTTGAAATGTTATTAATACTTATATATAGTTATGCACATTAAAATTGAAAGATGAAAATTAAATTTTTTAGTTCTGTATGAGCTAATGGAGCTAAATTGATGTTAACTAAACTTAAATAATACAATTCAAGCAGCAGTTGTATTTATATGATTCATTTCACCAGGACAGAGTAAGTGTTCCCCTGTTTGTGAGTGGGAGCCGAGACATGTCTGGCTGTGTTTAAACATCACTCTTTTTTTATTTTTTTCCTTTGGGAGCATCCCAGCAGTGAAAGAGTTTTGGCATGATCTCTGGGAAATTCAGCTGCTGCTGAACACATTTGGTCCCTGAGGCTCTTGCAGACCAAATGGTGTGCCAATTTAATAATTATAATAATTATTATTATTATTATTATTATTAGTAGTAGTAGTCGTTCAATTTATGTCGCACTTTTCTCACACCCAAGGTTGCTTTACAATTATAAAAGAAAAAAGGTCCACAAAAAAAAAAGTTCACCAAAAAAGGGTCAGGATGTAATTTCAATGGCATAGCTGCCCACAGTCCCACTAAAAGGTGCACAAAGATAAATCCCACACCACCTGCACAGCTGCCATGATGCCACTGGGCAACATCGCTCAGAACACTGCACCGTGGATCCACAAAGCGAGCACAGACGCACCACCCCACAGAGCACTGGTATGTCCCAAACCACCTGCCCAGCCATCACAACACCACCAGGCAAAACCGTTCGGAACACCGCACCAAGCACAGAAGCACCGCTGCACAGAGCACTGGACAACCCTGATGTTAGAAGAGCAACGAGCTCACTGCAATCCAAAGTGAGAAGCACAGACAAAAAGCTATGCCACAACCTGCGGACAAAACATTCAAACAAAACACAAACATCAAACTATGCAAACACAAAAAGAAAAGCAAAGGGAGAAAAAAACAGAAAAATTAAAAGCTCCGGTGAGAAGCCGCAGCCAAAATGCGCACAGCGTACTCTCAACCAGAAACGGAAAAGATGTGACAATTTATGGAATCACACCATTCCCTGTCTTTCTCTCTCTGTGTCATTTTCTTTTGAACACATGCAAACACACTGAAAACACAGGCTGTTAATTTCTTAAGTCTTTTGCCACCCAGTTACACATGCATGCCTGTTCGGGCATATACTTGCTCATAAACCTGTGTGTCACTGAGTAATTTGGAGATTAGGAATGGATATTAGAAAACATCATTTCTCTGATTATCCATATTTTTTAGTCTTTTATTCCTCTATCAGTCACATATATACTTAAATGTGTCACAAAAATACATAATGCCCATTAGATTCCTCCATTATCAGTTACCAAGGAAATAACTTCACTATTTGTGCAGACCTTACATACTACAGAACTGTAATGTTTTGTGATTAGTAGCTATATTAGATATAAATCCAATGACATACCCATGTTTCACTTTTTATCGAAATATTATGGTGTCTGTGCCATCATGCTTTTCTGTCACTCAGAGTGAGGAAAACACAATCATGAAGAAAGCTCTGAGCAACATTAAGAATATCAAACACAACCGTATGTGCTGGCAAGATGGCCGCTTGTTCGAGAATAAAGAAGACTGGGTGGTGGATAGCTGCACCAAATGCACTTGTCAGGTAGAAGACATAAATGAAGGAGATTTTGGTTATATTGGCTTTAAATGTCATTGTTCTTCTTAATGAACCCTCCTTTTTTGATAGGATTCAAAGATTATTTGCCACCAGATTACTTGTACTCCTGTGGCCTGTGCCATTCCAGTTTTCCTTGATGGAGAGTGCTGTCCAATGTGTCTGTGTAAGTAGAATTATTTATGATAAGACTGACACAGAACAAAACACATATCTAAATCTGTTTCCTTACATGCTATAGAGTAGGCCTTCAGTTCACCAATAGTACCATATGTTCAGACTCGAGTATGAAATTAGAGAGATTAAGTTGACTACCAGGGTGTTACTGTGACACAGTGGGTAACATTGCAACCTCACAATTGGATTGGTCCTGGATTCAGTCCTGAACTTGAGTTACCTTCTGTGTGGAGTTTCACATTTTCTCCTCATGTTCCTGTGGGTTCCCTGGTTTCCTCCCACTGTCCAAAATGTTGCATCAGATAAATTGTCCCTTGGTGTGAATGAATGTGAGAGTGTGTGTGTGAATGGTGCCCTGTGATAGACTGGTGCCCTATCCAATGTCAACTCTCCTATGTTGCACCCAGTAGTAAAGGGATAGGCTCTGGATACATTGTGACCCTGACCAGGATAAAGCAGCTAAGATGAATGAATGAAGGATGCTTGCTACCATACACATATGGCTGGAAACAAATTGAGATGTTATCCAGAGTATACAGTGGTATGCAAAAGTTTGGGCACCCCTGGTCAAAATTGCTGTTACTGTGAACAGTTAAGCAAGTTGAAGATGAAATGATTTCCAAAAGGCATAAAGTTAAAGATGACTCATTCCCTTTATATTTTAAGCAAAAACAATTTTTTATTTTCATCTTTTACATTTTCAAAATAACAAGAAAGGAAAAAGGCCCGAAGCAAAAGTTTGGGCACCCTGCATGGTTAGTACCTTGTAACACCCCCTTTGGCAAGTATCACAGCTTGTAAACACTTTTTGTAGCCAGCTAATAATCTTTCAGTTCTTACCTGGGGGATTTTCACACATTCGTCCTTGCAAAAGGCTTCCAGTTCTACAAGTTTCTTGGGCTGTCTTGCATGCACTGCTCTTTTGAGATCTATCCACAGATTTTCAATGATGTTTAGGTCAGGGGACTGTGAGGGCCATGGCAAAACCTTCAGCTTGTGCCTCTTGAGGTATTCCATTGTACTGTAGATTTTGGGGTGTGTTTTGAATCATCATCTTATTGTAGGACCCATCTTCTTTTTAACTTTAACTTTTTTTACAGATGGTGTGATGTTTGCTTCCAGAATTTGCTGGTATTTATTTAAATCCATACTTCCCTTGACCAATGAAATGTGCCCTGTGCCACTGGCTGCAACACAACCCCAAAGCATGATCGATCCACACCCATGCTTCAGAGTTGGAGAGGTGTTCTCATCTCATCTCATCTCATCTCATCTCATTATCTCTAGCCGCTTTATCCTGTTCTACAGGGTCGCAGGCAAACTGGAGCCTATCCCAGCTGACTATGGGTGAAAGGCGGGGTACACCCTGGACAAGTCGCCAGGTCATCACAGGGCTGACACATAGACACAGACAACCATTCACACTCACATTCACAGAGAGGTTTTCTTTTCCTGGAATTTGGCACCCTTTTTTCTCCAAACATACCTTTGCACATTGTGGCCAAAAAGTTCTATTTTGATTTCATCAGTCCACAGGACTTGTTTCCAAAATGCATCAGGCTTATTTAGATGTTCATTTGCAAACTTCAGACACTGAATTTTGTGGCTAGGACACAGGAACGGTTTTCTTCTGATGACTTTTCCATGAAGGTCATATTTGTTCAGGTGTCGCTGCATAGTAGAACAGTGCACCACTACTCCAGGGTCTGCTAAATCTTTCTGAAGGTATTTTACAAACAGGGGTTTTTACGTGCCTTTCTAGCAATCCAATGAGCAGTTCTTTCAGAAAGTTTTCTTCATCTTCCAGACCTCACCTTGATCTCCACTGTTTCTGTTAACTGCCATTTCTTCATAACATTATAATCTGAGGAAACAGCTACCTGAAAACACTTTGCTACATTCTTGTAGCCTTCTCCTGCTTTGTGAGCATCAATTATTTTATTATTCAGAAAGCAAGGGAGTTGCTTAGAGGAGCCCATGGCTGTTGATTTTAGGGAGAAGTTTGAGGAGTCAGAGAATTTATACAGCTTTGAAATCTGCATCATCTGACCTTTCCTAATGAAGAATTTGAACAAGCCACAGCTCAATAAGCGAATTAAGGTCTGGAGCCTTGGTAAAAGTTACCTGAGAACTCAAATGTATTGGGGTGCCCAAACTTTCGCATGGTGTTCCTTTTCTTTTTTCACTCTCCAATTGTACAAAACAAAAATAATACACAAATCTTGCAGAAAACGCTGAAAAGAAATGTGTCATCTTTACCTTTATGCCTTTTGGTGATCAGTTCATCTTCTGCTCACTTAACTATTCACAGTAACAGACATTTTCAGTAAGGGTGCCCAAACTTTTGCATGCCACTGTATCTGAGTCAACAGGGTCTGTAGAGATCAGTCATATAACTCAGATTTTTTTTACCTGTGCTGCTCTATTTGCTTCATTTTTCTAATTAATGTTCCCACAATGAAAAGGACTTTAGATGTCCTATAGAAATGAGGTCAATGTTATCCAATCTCTGCCTTGGGTTGGTTGCATAAAGTTATACTGTTAGCAAGAGTAGAAAAATACTTGATAGACTTGCAATTTTTCTTGTATATGACTGCAGCTAATGACAGTGAGGATGGCTGGTCTCCCTGGTCTGACTGGACAGAATGTACAGTCACATGTGGGACAGGCACCCAGCAGAGAGGCAGGTCCTGTGATGTGACCAGCAACCCCTGTAGTGGTCCTTCTATCCAGACGCGCACATGTAGCTTGGCTAAATGTGACAGTAGAGGTAAGACAGTACATTAATTCTTATGGTTTTACTGAAGATTTTAGACATATGCAGATGGTACTGATACATCCAAATTACTTTGCAAATTCCAGTTACTCAACCAGATAGCTCATTGTCATTGTTCAATCAGTCTACTTAAAAACACTGTTAAGTTGAAATGTAAAACATCAGTGTGAGTCACTAATGTTTCAATGCTAATGGATCAGTTTACATTTTGGATCCTTCTTGTCATTTCAGACACCCTGCCTTTTGATATACTTTATTAAACTTTAACCCATCCGAGGCTGTGAATACACACAAGTGAGCACTGCTTAGAGCAGTGGGGAGTCTAGGGAGCACTTGAAGGTTAGGTGCCTTGCTCAAGGGCACTTCAGCCATGGATGTAGAGGGAGGGAAAAGCACTGTTCATTCATTCCACCCACACATTTTTCTTGCTGGTCCAGGGAATCGCACCAGCAACCTTTTGGCCCCAATCTTGCTGCTTTAATCGATCAAAATGCTTAGTCAAATCAGTTTATTTGTATCACACTTTTAACAGCAGACATTGTCACAAAGCAACTTTACAGAAAAATAAAGACTTTAAACATGTGAGCTAATTTTATCCCTAATAAATTTATTTATCCCTAATGAGCAAGCCTGTGGCAATGATGGCAATGAGAAACTCCCTCAGATGACATAAGGAAGAAACCTTGAGAGGAACCAGACTCAAAAGGGAACCCATCCTCATTTGGGTGACAATAGATAGCATGATTATAAATAACTTGATTCTATAAGTGTGTCCTATATAGTCAACAGAGTACAACTGTGTAACCAGGAAATTCATTAGATACACTAAACTGACATTCATAAGCACTGCATTACACTCTGAAAGTTTAATCAAGTTCAACTTGAACTAATGATCTGCTCCTACATGACTAGTGGAGTCAACTGTACCTCTGCTGAACCATAGAAAACAATAGAAAATCTGCTGCCTTTGCCAGTACTACCACTGGTCAGTATGATCCCTGCCTAAGTGTACATAGTTTTGGCTGTTTGCCATGTGTGTCTGTTTCTGTTCTTTAGTACAAACTTTGTAGTTAAGCTAACCTGTGTTGCTGATTATTCTGCCTCAGTTTGTCTTTTGCTTGTCTCGAGTTATTGTGTTGAAGCTGTGCCAGCCATCTGAAGTAAAGCTTTAAAATCACATCTGCACTCCAAGTCTGCCCATTCCTTGACTGTGTGTTTTCTTTGGGTCTTGACAGTAAAGAATTGCAGTAAAGCAAATATTTTTCAAAAATTATGCAATTAAGTTTTCTACATTCAAAAAAGATTTCCCTAAAAGTAGTAAACACCACTAAACTAAACTAAGTGTTATGAATTGCAGGGATGATGAGGCATAGAAGCAAATGCAGGAAAAACAGTTTATTACAGAAAACACAGGCAGACAAATCAAAATCCAAATGAAGCAGGCACATAAATATGAAACAGGCAAGGGTCAGTCAATCTGCAAACAACACATCCTTCATCAATCCATCCATTTTCTGCCACTTATCTGGATCTAGGTCACAGGGATAGCAGTTCCCAGGCCTCCCCCTCCCTGGCTACCTCCTCCAGCTCTTCTGGGGGGGGCAATGAGGTGTTCCCAAGCCAGCTGAGTGATATAATCTTTGCATCATGTCCTGGATCTGCCCTGGGGTCTCCTCCCAGTTGAACCACCTCAGCTGGTTCCTTTCAATGGGGAGGAGCAATGTCTCTACTCTGAGCCTCTCCCAACTATCCAAGCTCCTCAACTTTCTTTCAAGCCCAGACACCATTCAGAGATAGCTCATTTCCACCACATGCATCCACAATCTTGTTCTGTCAGTCTCTACCCACAGCTCATGGCCATAGGTGAGGGTAGGAATGTAGATTGGTCAGTAAATTGATCGCTTCATCTTTTGGTTCAGCACTGTCTTCACCACAACAGTCCAGTACAGCTACAAGACCCTGAGATAGTTGAATTCCTCCACTTCAGGCATGGACTCATCCCCAACCCAGAGTAGGCAATCTACCCTTTTTCTGGCTTAGAACCATAGTCTCAGACTTGGAGGTGTTGATTTTTATCCCAACTGCTTCAAATTCAGCTGCGAACTGCCCCAGTACAAGCTGGAGGTCATGGCTCAGTGAAGCCAACAGGAATGTGAATCACCATGAATTGCCACCTGATCATGTTGGATGGGTTTGAGTGCCTGAGTGATCAAGTTTATTTTTCAAGTCAAGTTTATTTTTATAGCACTTTTAACAATAGACATTGTCGCAAAGCAGCTTTACAGAATTTTAGTGACTTTAAATATGAGCTAATTTTATCCCTAGTCAATCCCCAATGAGCAAGCCTGTGGTGATGGTGGCAAGGAAAAACTCCCTCAGATGACATGAGGAAGAAACCTGAAGAGGAACCAGACTCAAAAGGGAACCCAGCCTCATTTGGGTGATAACAGATAGCGTGATTATAACAGTTTTAACATGAAGTCTGTTTTGTTGATGTTATAAACTCTTCATTGATGGAAACTTAAGTGCAAAACTGTTCATGACAACTGCAGTCCTAAAGCTAGCAAGTCAACTGTAGTCCTCAGCCATAAAAGCATTACTATAAGTGTCCAGAGCATCTTCCAAGTGCAACTTTTGACCGTCCATATGGGGCCGTCCTCCACAGGAGCAATGTGCTGAGACTCCAGCCAGACATAGGGCATCAGGATGGATCAGGCAGGTCTGAGAAGCAGAAGAGGTCAGCATCTCGATCTCAGGATTGATATGTAACTCGGGGGGCAGATAGAATGTGTGTGTGTGTGTGTGTGTGTATGGGGGGGGGAGAATCCGAGGAATTCGGACTATTATTGGAGCATATAACAAGGGAGGAGAAAAGATGGAAATCAAAACAAAACACAGATAGTAACGTATACAAACAAAGAGCTATCTGGAAGGAGATAACTGTGCGGAGCTCAGTGCAAGGGAAATTTACTTGACACATTCCCCCAAAGGCACTAATCCTGGAACACTTTTCAAACCCATGTTTGGGAGGTCCTGGGCCTCTTGTCTGAAGTGCTTGATCTTCCCAGAGAGCCAGAGAAACAGACAGAGGGCCAATCTGCAGGAACATGGGGTTGGAGTAATATCTTTGCTGGAGTTTCCTGATGAAGTGACATCCTTAACAGAGCAGAGGGATGATGGTGATCTCTGCAGATCTGGCAGGCAGAGTGACATTCTTAGCTGAGCAGGGAGGTAGAATGATGTCTTCAGTGGAGCAGACAGGCGAGCTGATGCTGTCCTCAGTGGAGCTGGCAGGCAGGATGAAGCTCTCAGCAGAGTAAAGAAGTGGTGCAACAGCTTTAATTGAGCAGAGAGGTGGGGTGATGATATCCTCATGGGAGTCTGGTAATAGAGCCACAATGCTGTCACTGGAATCTGGTGGCAGCCCAATGGTATTCTCATTGAAGTCAAGTGGCAGAGTTTGAGAGGTTGGCCCATCAGCCAGTGGCATGGACATGGCATTTGAGGCTAGACCATCCATCATTGGCATGGGCATAGGCTTGAGCATGACATTAAAGACCATTCCTTCACTCTCTGGCACAGGCTGGGCTTGGGCTTGGTGTTGGAGGCCAATCGGTCAGTCTCAGACATGATTATGGGCATGGGCTTCTGCTTCAGGTCTGGGGTGGAGGCCACCCTGTCAGCCTCCGGTGTGAACTCTTGGATAGAGGCCATCCTGTCTGTCTCTAGCATTAGCTCTTCAGTGGAGGCCATCTTGTCTGCCTCTGGCATAAGCTCTGGAATGGAGGCCTTCCTGTAGCCTCTGGCATAAGCACTTTGGTGTAGTCTACCATGTTGGCCTCTGGCACAAGTTCTGAGGTGGAGGCCATCCTGTCAGCCACTGGCATGAGCACTTCAGTAGAGGCCACCCTGTTGGCCTCTGGCATTAACTCTGGGATAGAGGCTGTCCTGATGGCCTCTGGCATGAGCACTTTGGTGGACACCACTCTGTTGGCTTCTGGCACAAGCTCTGGGATGGAAGCCTCCCTGTTGGCCTTTGGCATAAGTCAAGTCAGTTTATTTGTATAGCACTTTTAACAACAGTCATTGTCACAAAGCAGCTTTATAGAAAAAGATTTGAAACATATGAACTTATTTTATCCCTAATAAATTTATTTATCCCTGATGAGCAAACCTGAGGGGATAGTGGCAAGAAAAACACTCTCAGACAACATGAGGAAGAAACCTTGAGAGGAACCAGACTCAAAAGGTAACTCATCCTCATTTGGGTGATAACAGATAGCATGATTATAAGTAACTTGCTTCTATAACTGTGTGCTATACAGTCACAAAGTATAATTGTGTAACCAAGAAATTTATTATAATTTTAGCATGAAGTCTATTTTGTTGACATTATCAACTGTTTATTAATGGACACTTGAATGCAAAACTGTTCATGACAACTGTAGTCCTAAAGCAGTCCATCCATCATCCATAGCTGCTTATCCTGTGCAGGGTCACGAGCAAGCTGGAGCCTATCCCAGCTGATTATGGGTGAGAGGCAGGGTACACTTTGAACAAGTCACCAGATCATCATAGGGCTGACACACAGAGACAAACAACCAACCATTCACATTCACACCTACGGTCAATTTAGAGCCACCAATTAGCCTAACCCTGCATGTCTTTGGACTGTGGGGGAAACCAGAGCACCTGGAGGAAACCCATGCAGACACGGGGAGAACATGCAAACTCCACACAGAAAGGCTCCGTTGGCCACTGGGCTTGAACCTGGGCTTGAACCTTCTTGCTGTGAGGCGACAGTGCTAACCACTACACCACTGCGCAATCCCCTAAAGCAGTCCTACATGTCACTTGTAGTCCTAAACCATTGTAGCAAAACTGTAAATGTCCAGAGCCATCTAAGTGTATCCCTTTGGTGTAAGCCCTAAGTGTAAACCCTTTGGTGGAAGCCACCATGTTGGCCTTTGGCACAAGCACTGAGGTGGAGGCCACCCCATCAGCCTCTGGCATGAGCTCTTTGGTGGAAGCTGCCAGGTGGCATTTGGTGGCATGTCTATGCAGGCTTCAATCAACAGTAGTCCATGGGCTAAAAAAAAAAGTCGGTGCTTGATTTTCTGACTGTTCTCCACTGTTCTCAATCTTGTGCAGTCTCTGTCATCTGGTGAAGGGTCATGTCTGTCCATTCTGTGATGTCATCAGTCCATGCCCATCTAGGCTGCCCCTTTCTGTTGCTTCCATCAACCATACCAACCATGATTGTCTCCAACAACCGGTCATCCTTCATTCTACACACGTGCCCAAACAGCCGAACTTTCCTCCTCTTGATGGGAATCACATCATCTTCCAGGTACACACACTGCCTGATCTCTTCATTTATCACATAATGGAACCACTTTACATCAAATAACCTTCTATAACACTTCATCTCAAATGCTTTCAGTCTTCACTCATCATCTTTCTTCAACATCCAAGTTTCGGAGGCATACAGCAACACACTGAAAACACAAACACGTAGCAGTTGTAGTTTCATCCATAGACTCCATTCACAGCATTCCACAACTTGTTGAATCCAGCCAACACACCATATGCCTTCCCAATCCTCCAGCGAATGTCCTTGCTGCAGTCTCTGTCCCATGTGATTAGGCTACCAAGATACTCAAACTCGTTTACATTTTCTAGGTGTACATCATTCACAAGTAGCTGCTGTCCAATGTCTTGCTGACCCATCACCAGCATTTTTGTGTTCTTTAAGTTGACCTCAAGTGCTGCTGCCATGGCTTGTTCCACCAGCACTTCCATGTGTGTGTCAGAATGTCAATATCAGTCACATACTTCAGGTTGTTCACTTGTCACCCATGTATGGACACACCATCCATCTCAAAAATGCATCCATCACTTGCTCCAGATAGATTGGAAACCCATCAGGCGAGATTGGGTCACCCTGTCGTCCTCCCTCCTGCAGTTGAAACCAATCTCTGCACTCCTTGCCAATCCTCACTGTTGCTATAGCATTTTGACACATTGCCTGCAAAACTCACCAGCTTTGCATTTACAGTACTCCAAATGACTTCAACACTGCCCATAACACATCACGGTTCACAGTATCGAAAGCCTTCCGGAAATCCACAAAGCAGTTGTGGACATCACGGTGCTTCCTCTACATCTTTTCTGCTATAAGTCTCAATGCCAGGATTTGCTGTACTGTTCCTCTGTCCTTCCTGAAACCAGCTTGTTCTTCTGACAAGTAAGGTTCAATCTCATGCTTCAATCGCTCCAATAGGATTGTCAGCAGCACCTTGCACCCGTGGTTCAGCAACAACAGTATGGTAGTTGATGCAGTTCAGCATGTCTCCTTTTTTTGGTATAGGTATCACCACTGCTTTCAACCACTCTTCTGGCACCACCTCACTTGTCCATACCATGTTACAGATACTGTACATTTCCTGCACTACCACATCACCATTTTGTAACACCTCACCCACTATGCCATCAGTTCCAGTCACTTTGCCAGGTTTTAGCTTTCTCACTGCACCTCTGACATTAAGATTGGATGGTCAGTTTCATCTGCAGGTGGAGATATTCTTGCCAAATCAGTAACTCAGTTTACCAACTGCCATTCCTCACAATAAAGTTCCATGCAGTATTCTGTCCATCTACCAAGCACTTTGTTCTTCTCCTATAATACTTTCCCATCCTTGTCCTTAATCATGGATGTTTGTGTCTGCAAGCTCCGTTCATTCACCTTCGCCAACTTATACAAATATTTGGAATTTTTCTCTGCGGCTAATGCCTCCATTACCTCACACTGTTCTCTGACCTAATGATTTTTGTTTCTTCTTGCAGACCTGCATACTTTGTTGCAAAGCTGCTGATATTCACACATCTTTTCATCCGATTGCAAGCATGTGTTTTAGCATTGCCGCTTCTTGTCTGTCAGATTCAGCATCTCTTGACTGATCCATGGCTTCCACCAAACTGTACCAGTTGACATCGTCCTCCTCATTGCAGAATTCAATGAACTGTTAAGTCTGTATACGTTCTGTGACACATTATTCCCCACTGGGCAAGCAAGTTCATCTTCTAGAACTTCTCTGAAGCGCATTTGGGTGTCTTCATCCTTCAAGCTCTCAACGTTGTACCTCTTCTTCACCTGATGTTTTTGGGTGCACTTGAGCTGCATCTGGAACTTGCCAATCACCAAGCTGCGATCAGATGCCATGTCCTCACCTTGATAGCAGATTTCCATCTTTTGTCAATTAATATCAGGTCTATCAGGCATTCTTCCATCTGGCGATGATCACATCCATTTTCTGTGTGGTTTTTGCTCAAATCTGCTGTTACTAATGTATAACCTCTTGTCCAAGGCCCATTGTAGCAGTTGTTCCCCACAATCTTTGTGGTCGCTGTATCCATACCTGCCAAGTGCCTCCTTATAGCTGTCTCTCTCAATACCAGTCTTTGCATTCCAATTGCCCAGCACAATCTTGACATCCTTCTGTGGGATGGAGTCCAATGTCTCATCAAGCTGAGTGTAGAATTCCTCAATGTTAGCATCACTGCTGTTGGAGGTTGGTACGTACACCTGCAGAACTGCTATGTTGACCGGTTGGCAACTGAACCTTGCAATCAATATTCTTGAACTTGCAGGATTGTATCCGATCAAACATTGCTTTGCTTGTTTGCTTAGTAAAAGCCAACCCCTCAGTGGTGTACGTCTTCCTTTCTGGACCAGATAAAATCATGCAATTCACCCTTTCCCAACCATCTCATGTCTTGTACTGCCAGTATTTTATACTTGTATGTCTCTGTCTCTTTCCAAAGCAGCTCTATTCTTCCACTCTCTCTCAGCAACCTTATATTCTACATGGCAATCTTGATGGTATCCACTGCTACTCTCATTTGACCACTAGTCCATTTTTCAACTCAAGGCTGATCTCCAACTTGGGGCCGCAGTCCTTGTTGATCCAGGCAACAACCGAGCCAGCATAGATTATCATCTTGTTGCATCATCATGAGGTTTCAATGGTGTTACATTTTTTATGGACACGGTATCTCTACCACTATTATTTGCCTCATACGACATGCAGAGGTTAGGCTGAGCCTATTCTTTATCCCAGGACTGAGATGGGAAATGCAGGCTTCAGCACCCCCAAAAAATGTCTGCAGGCTCCTCCCTCCTGAGGGCTCGGAACAGTCACTTCAGCATATCACTGAACCTTTTTGAAACTCTGAGGCATGGGTGCTCAATGTTAGCAAGGTAGCTGGCCCACTGGCTTGCTAGCCCAATGAGTCAGTGGATCATATACCTTACCCACACACTCTCATGAAGCTTGGGCTCCTCTAGGTTCTCATAAAAAATGGCATTGAAGCAGGAACCCATTAGGGGGGTATTTGATGCCATAATAGGGAGCCAGGACATCAATCCATGTGTGTTGGAGGAATCGTGTTGGGTAACATGCCAGCATGGTGCTCCTTCACCATAATATGTGGTGAAGTATTCTTTTATGAATTGCAGGGATGAGTAAGCACAGATGCAAATTCTTAAACAGTGTATTGCAGCAAACACAGGCAGCCAAATCCAAATCATCAAGCAGGCTC